>NW_027275169.1:0-66309 GCF_030028105.1 Mobula birostris
CGCTGTGATTTCGCACACCTCTCATATCTTCTCCTATATCGCTGTGTTTTGGTGCACCTCTCATACCTTCCCTAACACCGTTGCGTTTTCATGCACATCTCATCACGTCCCCTATATCGCTGTGTATTCACGCACATCCCATAGATTCACCTTTATCGCTGTGTAATTGCTCACCTCTCATAGCTTCCCCTGTATCGCCGTGTTTTTACTCACCTCTCATAGCTTCCCCTATATTGTTGTGTTTTCGCGCACCTCTCATCTCTTCACCTAGATCGCTATGTTTTCGCTCCTCCCAATACTTCCCCTATAGCGCTGTTTTCTCGCACATCTGATACGTTCTCCCGTATCGCCGTGTTTTCGCATACCTCTCATAATTTCCCCTAAATGGCCGAATTCTCGAACACCTCTCATACCTTCCCCTATATCTTTGTGTTTTTGCGCACGTCCCATTGCGTCCCCTATATCGCTGTGTTTTTAGTGCACCTCTCATACCTTCCCCATATCGTCCTGTTTTCGTGCACATCCCATAGCTTCCACTATATTGCCCTGTTTTGGCGCACCTCTCATGTATTCCACTACATCGCTGTGTTTTCTGGCACCTCTGATGCATTCCCCTGTAACGCCAAGCTTTCGCGTACCTCTCATACTTTCCCCTATATCGCCGTGTTTTCGCGCACCTCTCATACTTCCCCCTATATCGACGCGTTTTTATGAACATCTCATACCGTCCCCTATATTACTGTGTTTTCGCGCACCTCCCATAGCATCCCCTATATCGCTGTGCCTTTGTGCATCTCTCATACCTTCCCCTATATCGCCCAGTTTTCGTGCACCTCCTATACCTTCCCTTGTATCGCTGCGTTTTCGTTCACCTCTCATACCTTCACTAATTTCGTTGCATTTTCATGCACATCTCATCACGTCCCCTATATCGCTGTGTATTCACGCACCTCCCATAGCATCCCCTATATCGCTGCGCAATCGCGCACCTCCCATACCTTCCCCTACATCGCCCTGTTTTAGCGCACATCCCATTCCTTCACCTATATCGACCTATTTTCGCGCACCTCCCATTCCTTCACCTATATCGCTGTTTTCGTGTCCCTCTCATACCTTCCCTAATATTGCTGCGTTTTCATGCACATCTCATCACGTCCCCTATATCGCTGTATATTCACGCACCTCCCATAGCATCCCCTATATCGCTGTGCCTTCGTGCACCTCTCATACCTTCCCCTATATCGCCCTGTTTTCACGCACCTACTATACCTTCCCTTATATCGCTGCGTATTCGTGCACCTCTCATACCTTCCCCTATATTGCCCTGTTTTCGCACACCTCCTACACCTTCCATTATATCGCTGCATTTTCGTGTACTTCTCATACCTCCCCCTATGTCGTTGTGTTTTCACGCACCTCTCATAACTTCTCCTATATTTCTGTATTTTTGCGCACCTCTCATAACTTCCCCTATATCGCCGTGATTTTATGCACATCTCATAACGTCCCCTGTATCGCTGTGTATTCGTGCACCTCCCATGCCTTCCCCATATCGCTGTGATTTCGCACACCTCTCATAACTTCTCCTATATCGCTGTGTTTTGGTGCACCTCTCATACCTTCCCTAATACCGTTGCGTTTTGATGCACATCTCATCACGTCCCCTATATCGCTGTGTATTCACGCACATCCCATAGATTCACCTTTATCGCCTTGTAATTGCTCACCTCTCATAGCTTCCCCTGTATCACCGTGTTTTTACTCAACTCTCATAGCTTCCCCTACATTGCTGTGTTTTCGCGCAGCTCTCATGTCTTCACCTAGATTGCTATGTTTTCGCTCCTCTCAATTCTTCCCCTATAGCGCTGTTTTCTCGCACATCTGATACATTCTCCTGTATCGCCGTGTTTTCGCACACCTCTCATAATTTCCCCTATATGGCCGAATTCTCGAACACCTCTCATACCTTCCCCTATATCTTTGTGTTTTTGCGCACGTCCCATTGCGTCCCCTATATCGCTGTGTTTTTTGTGCACCTCTCATACCTTCCCCATATCGTCCTGTTTTCGTGCACATCCCATAGCTTCCTCTATATTGCCCTGTTTTCGCGCACCTCTCATGTATTCCACTGCATCGCTGTGTTTTCTGGCACCTCTGATGCATTCCCCTGTAACGCCAAGCTTTCGCGCACATCTCATACTTTCCCCTATATCGCCGTGTTTTCGCGCACCTCTCATACCTCCCCCTATATCGACGTGTTTTTATGAACATCTCATACCATCCCCTATATTACTGTGTTTTCGTGCACCTCCCATAGCATCCCCTATATCGCTGTGCCTTTGTGCATCTCTCATACCTTCCCCTATATCGCCCAGTTTTCGTGCACCTCCTATACCTTCCCTTGTATCGCTGCGTTATCGTGCACCTCTCATACCTTCACTAATTTCGTTGCATTTTCATGCACATCTCATCACGTCCCCTATATCGCTGTGTTTTCACGCACCTCTCATAACTTCTCCTATATTTCTGTATTTTTGCGCACCTCTCATAACTTCCCCTATATCGCTGTGATTTTATGCGCATCTCATAACGTCCCCTATATCGCTGTGTATTCGTGCACCTCCCATACCTTCCCCATATCGCTGTGATTTCGCACACCTCTCATATCTTCTCCTATATCGCTGTGTTTTGGTGCACCTCTCATACCTTCCCTAACACCGTTGCGTTTTCATGCACATCTCATCACGTCCCCTATATCGCTGTGTATTCACGCACATCCCATAGATTCACCTTTATCGCTGTGTAATTGCTCACCTCTCATAGCTTCCCCTGTATCGCCGTGTTTTTACTCACCTCTCATAGCTTCCCCTATATTGTTGTGTTTTCGCGCACCTCTCATCTCTTCACCTAGATCGCTATGTTTTCGCTCCTCCCAATACTTCCCCTATAGCGCTGTTTTCTCGCACATCTGATACGTTCTCCCGTATCGCCGTGTTTTCGCATACCTCTCATAATTTCCCCTAAATGGCCGAATTCTCGAACACCTCTCATACCTTCCCCTATATCTTTGTGTTTTTGCGCACGTCCCATTGCGTCCCATATATCGCTGTGTTTTTTGTGCACCTCTCATACCTTTCCCTATATCGTCCTGTTTTCGTGTACATCCCATAGTTTCCACTATATTGTCCTTTTTTCGCGCACCTCTCATGTATTCCACTGCATCGCTGTGTTTTCTGGCACCTCTGTTGCATTCCCCTGTAACGCCAAGCTTTCGTGCACATCTCATACTTTCCCCTATATCGCCGTGTTTTCGCGCACATCTCATATCTCCCCCTATATCGACGTGTTTTTATGAACATCTCATACTGTCCCCTATATTACTGAGTTTTCGCGCACCTCCCATAGCATCCCCTATATCGCTGTGCCTTTGTGCATCTCTCATACCTTCCCCTATGTCGCCCAGTTTTTGTGCACCTCCTATACCTTCCCTTGTATCGCTGCGTTTTCGTGCACCTCTCATACCTTCACTAATTTCGTTGCATTTTCATGCACATCTCATCACGTCCCCTATGTCGCTGTGTTTTCATGCACCTCTCATAACTTCTCCTATATTTCTGTATTTTTGCGCACCTCTCATAACGTCCCCTATATCGCTGTGTATTCGTGCACCTCCCATACTTTCCCCATATCGCTGTGATTTCGCACACCTCTCATAACTTCTCCTATATCGCTGTGTTTTGGTGCACCTCTCATACCTTCCCTAATACCGTTGCGTTTTCATGCACATCTCATCACGTCCCCTATATCGCTGTGTATTCACGCACATCCCATAGAT
Source organism: Mobula birostris (assembly GCF_030028105.1). NCBI lineage: Eukaryota > Metazoa > Chordata > Chondrichthyes > Myliobatiformes > Myliobatidae > Mobula > Mobula birostris. The sequence goes on from NW_027275169.1 coordinate 3,836, forward strand.
TCACCTTTATCGCTGTGTAATTGCTCACCTCTCATAGCTTCCCCTGTATCGCCGTGTTTTTACTCACCTCTCATAGCTTCCCCTATATTGCTGTGTTTTCGCGCACCTCTCATGTCTTCACCTAGATCGCTATGTTTTCGCTCCTCTCAATACTTCCCCTATAGCGCTGTTTTCTCGCACATCTGATACATTCTCCCGTATCGTCGTGTTTTCGCACACCTCTCATAATTTCCCCTATATTGCCGAATTCTCGAACACCTCTCATACCTTCCCCTATATCTTTGTGTTTTTGCGCACGTCCCATTGCGTCCCCTATATCGCTGTGTTTTTTGTGCACCTCTCATACCTTCCCCATATCGTCCTGTTTTCGTGCACATCCCATAGCTTCCACTATATTGCCCTGTTTTCACGCACCTCTCATGTATTCCACTACATCGCTGTGTTTTCTGGCACCTCTGATGCATTCCCCTGTAACGCCAAGCTTTCCCGCACACCTCATACTTTCCCCTATATCACCTGCGATAGCATCCCCTGCCATAGCATCCCCTATATCGCTGCGCAATCGCGCACCTCTCATACCTTACCCTACATCGCCCTGTTTTAGCGCACATCCCATTGCTTCACCTATATCGCCTTATTTTCGCGCACCTCCCATTCCTTCACCTATATCGCTGTTTTCGTGCACCTCTCATACCTTCCCCTATATCGCTGTGTTTTCACACACCTCTCATAACTTCTCCTATATCCCTGTGTTTTTGTGCACCTCTCATACCTTCCCTAATATCGCTGCGTTTTCATGCACATCTCATCACGTCCCCTATATCGCTGTATATTCACGCACCTCCCATAGCATCCCCTATATCGCTGTGTCTTCGTGAACCACTCATACCTTCCCCTATATTGTCCTGTTTTCGCGCACCTCCTACACCTTCCCTTATATCATGCATTTTCGTGTACTTCTCATACCTCCCCCTATGTCGTTGTGTTTTCACGCACCTCTCATAACTTCTATATTTCTGTATTTTTGCGCAGCTCTCATATCTTCCCCTATTTCGCCGTGATTTTATGCGCATCTCATAACGTCCCCTATATCGCTGTGTATTTACGCACCTCCCATAGAATCCCTTATATCGCTGTGTTTTCACACACCTCCCATTCCTTCACCTATATCGCTGTTTTCGTGCACCTCTCATACCTTCCCTAATATTGCTGCGTTTTCATGCACATTTCATCACGTCTCCTATATCGCTGTATATTCACGCACCTCCCATAGCATCCCCTTTATCGCTGTGCCTTCGTGAACCTCTCATACCTTCCCCTATATTGCCCTGTTTTCGCACACCTCCTACACCTTCCCTTATATCGCTGCGTTTTCGTGTACTTCTCATACCTCCCCCTATGTCGTTGTGTTTTCTCGCACCTCTCATAACTTCTCCTATATTTCTGTATTTTTGTGCACCTCTCATAACTTCCCCTATATCGCCGTGATTTTATGCACATCTCATAACGTCCCCTATATCGCTGTGTATTCGTACACCTCCCATACCTTCCCCATATCGCTGTGATTTCGCACACCTCTCATAACTTCTCCTATATCACTGTGTTTTGGTGCACCTCTCATACCTTCTCTAATACCGTTGCGTTTTCATGCACATCTCATCACGTCCCCTATATCGCTGTGTATTCACGCACATCCCATAGATTCACCTTTATCGCTGTGTAATTGCTCACCTCTCATAGCTTCCCCTGTATCGCCGTGTTTTTACTCACCTCTCATAGCTTCCCCTATATTGCTGTGTTTTCGCGCACCCCTCATCTCTTCACCTAGATCGCTATGTTTTCGCTCCTCTCAATACTTTCCCTATAGCGCTGTTTTCTCACACATCTGATACATTCTCCCGTATCGCCGTGTTTTCGCACACCTCTCATAATTTCCCCTATATCGCCGAATTCTGGAACACCTCTCATACCTTCCCCTATATCTTTGTGTTTTTGCGCACATCCCATAGCTTCCACTGTATTGCCCTGTTTTCGCACACCTCTCATGTATTCCACTACATCGCTGTGTTTTCTGGCACCTCTGATGCATTCCCCTGTAACGCCAAGCTTTCGCGCACCTCTCATACTTTCCCCTATTTCGCCGTGTTTTCGCACACCTCTCATATCTCCCCTATATCGACGTGTTTTTATGAACATCTCATACCGTCCCCTATATTACTGTGTTTTCGCGAACCTCCCATAGCATCCCCTATATCGCTGTGCTTTTGTGCATCTCTCATACCTTCCCCTATATCGCCCAGTTTTCGTGCACCTCCTATACCTTCCCTTGTATCGCTGCGTTTTCGTGCACCTCTCATACCTTCCCCTATTTCGCTGTGTTTTCATGCACATCTCATAACGTCCCCTATTTCGCTGTGTTTTCGTGCACCTCCCATAATATTCCCTATATCGCTGTGCCTTCATGCACCTCTCATACCTTCCCCTATATCGCCGTGTTTTCATATACATCTCATAAGGTCCACTATATCGCTGGGTTTTCATGCACTTCTCATAACTTCCCCAATATCGCTGTTTTTTCACACACCTCTCATGGTTTCCCGTCTATCGCCGTGTATTCATACACATCTCAAACCGTCCAACAAATCGCTGTGCTTTCGCGCACCTCTTACACCTTCCCCTATATCACTGTGTTTTCGTGCACCTCTCATACCTTCACTAATTTCGTTGCATTTTCATGCACATCTCATCACGTCCCCTATATCGCTGTGTATTCACGCACCTCCGATAGCATCCCCTATATCGCTGCGCAATCGCGCACCTCTCATACCTTCCCCTACATCGCCCTGTTTTAGCGCACATCCCATTCCTTCACCTATATCGACCTATTTTCGTGCACCTCTCATACCTTCCCTTATATCGCTGCATTTTCGTGTACTTCTCATACCTCCCCCTATGTCGTTGTGTTTTCACTCACCTCTCATAACTTCTCCTATATTTCTGTATTTTGCGCAGCTCTCATAACTTCCACTATATCGCCGTGATTTTATGCACATCTCATAACGTCCCCTATATCGCTGTGTATTTACGCACCTCCCATAGAATCCCCTATATCGCTGTGTTTTCACACACCTCCCATTCCTTCACCTATATCGCTGTTTTCGTGCACCTCTCATAACTTCTATATCGCTGTGTTTTGGTGCACCTCTCATAACTTCCCCTATATCGCCGTGATTTTATGCACATCCCATAACTTCCACTATATTGCCATGTTTTTGCGCACCTCTCATGTCTTCCCCTACATCGCTGTGTTTTCTCGCACCTCTGATGCATTGCCCTGTAACGCCAAGTTTTCGCACACGTCTCATAATTTCCCCTATATCGCCGTGTTTTCGGGCACCTCTCATAACTTGCCATGTATCGCCGTGTTTTCATACACATCCGTACCGTCCTCTATATCACTGTGTTTTCGCGTACTTCCCATAGCATCCCCTATATCGCTGTGCCTTCGTGCACCGCTCATACCTACCCCTATATCTCTGTGTTTTCATGCACATCTCATAACTTCCCCTATATCGCTGTGTTTTCGCACACCTCTCATACCTTCCCCTATATCGATGTGTTTTCGCGCACATCCCATAGATTCACCTTTATCGCTGTGTTATTGCTCACCTCTCATAGCTTCCCCTGTATCGGCGGGTTTTAGCTTACCTCTCATAGCTTCCACTATATTGCCTTGTTTTTGCGCACCTCTCATGTCTTCCCCTATATCATTGTGTTTTCGTGCACCTTCCATAGCATCCCCTATATTGCTGTGCCTTCATCTATATCACCCTGTTTTCGAGCACCTTCCATACCTTCTCCTATATCGCTGTGCCTTGCGCACCTCTCGTAAGTTCCCCTATATCGCTGTGTTTTTCACACCTCCCATTCCTTCACCTATATCTCCCTGTTTTCGCGCACCTCCCATTCCTTCACCTATATCGCTGTTTTCGTGCACCTCTCATACCTTCTCCTATATCGCTGTGTTTTCACACACCTCTCATAACTTCTCCTATATCGCTGTGTTTTTGTGCACCTCTCATAACTTCCCTAATATCGCTGCGTTTTCATGCACATCTCATCACGTCCCCTATAACGTTGTGTATTCATTGCATCCCATATATCGCTGTGCCTTGCTCACCTCTCATACCTTTCTTATATCGCTGTCTTTTCGCACACATCGCATAGATTCACCTTTATCACTGTGTTATTGCACACCTCTCATAGCTTCCCCTGTATCGCCGTGTTTTTGCTAACCTCTCATAGCTTCTCCTATATCGGCGTGTTTTCGCGCACCTCGCATGTCTTCACCTATATCGCTATGTTTTCGCTCCTATCATTACTTCCCCTATATCGCTGTGTTTTCTCGCACCTCTGATACATTCTCCCGTACTTCCATGTTTTCGCGCACCTCTTACAATTTCCCCTATATCGCCGTGTTCTCACACACCTCTCATACCTTCCCCTATATAACTGTTTATTTGCGCATGTCCCATAGCGTCCCCTATATCGCTATGTTTTCTCACACCTCTGATACATTCCCCTATATCGCCCTGTTTTCGTGCACATCGCATAGCTTCCACTATATTGCCCTCTTTTCGCGCACCTCTCATGTATTCCACTACATCGCTGTGTTTTCTGGCACCTCTAATGCATTCCCCTGTAACGCCAAGTTCTCGCGCACCTCTCATACTTTCCCCTATCTCGCTGTGTCCTCGCACATCTCTCATACCTTCCCCTATTTCGCCGTGTTTTCATACACATCTCATACCGTCCCCTATATCACTGCGTTTTCGCGCACCTCCCATAGCATCTCCTATATCGCTGTGCCTTCGTGCACCTCTCATACCTTCCCCTATATCGCCGTGTTTTCATGCACATCTCATAACGTCCCCTATATTGCTGGGTTTTCACGCACCTCTCATAACTCCCCCTATATCGCCCTGTTTTTGCGCACCTCTCATAACTTCCCCTATATCACTGTGTTTTCACACACCTCTCATGGTTTCCCGACTATCACCGTGTATTCATGCACATCTCATACCTCCCCCTATATCGCTGTGCCCTGCGCACCTCTTATACCTTCCCCTATATCGCTGTCCTTTCGCGCACATCCCAGCGATTCACCTTTATCGCTGTGTTATTGCTCACCTCTCATAGCTTCCCCTGTATCGCCGGGTTTTAGCTCACCTCTCATAGCTTCCCCTGTATCGCCGAGTTTTAGCTCACCTCTCATAGCTTCCACTATATTGCCTTGTTTTCGCGCACCTCTCATGTCTTCCCGTATATCACTGTTTTCGCGCACCTTCGATAGCATCCCCTATATTGCTGTGCCTTCGCATAACTCTCATAACTTCATCTATATCACCCTGTTTTCGAGCACCTTCCATACCTTCTCCTATATCGCTGTGCCTTGCGCACCTCTCGTACCTTCCCCTATATCGCTGTCTTGTCGCGCACATCCCATAGATTCACCTTTATCGCTGTGTTATTGCTCACCTCTCATAGCTTCCCCCATATCGCCGTGTTTTCGCGCACCTCTCATGTCTTCACCTAGATCGCTATGTTTTCGCTCCTCTCAGTACTTCCCCTATATCGCTGTGTTTTCTCGCACATCTGATACCTCCCCCTATATCGCCGTGTTTTTATACACATCTCATACCGTCCCCTATATTACTGTGTTTACACGCACCTCCCATAGCATCCCCTATATCGCTCTGCCTTCGTGCACCTCTCATACATTCCCCTATATCACCCTGTTTTCGCGCACCTCCTATACCTTCCCTTGTATCGCTGCGTTTTCGTGCACCTCTCAGACCTTCCCCTATATCGCTGTGTTTTCATGCACATCTCATAACGTCCCCTATTTCACTGTGTATTCGTGCACCTCCCATAACATTCCCTATATCGCTGTGCCTTCGCGCACCTCTCATACGTTCCCCTATATCGCCGTGTTTTCATGCACATCTCATAATCTCCCCTATATCGCTGGGTTTCCACGCATCTCTCATAACGTCCCCTATATCGCCCTGTTTTCGCGCTCCTCTCATAACTTCCCCTATATCACTGTGTTTTCACACACCTCTCATAACTTTCCCTATATCGCTGTGTTTTTGAACACCTCTCATTGTTTCCCGTCTATCGCCGTGTATTCATGCACATCTCATACCGTCCCCTATATCGCTGTGTTTTTGTGCACCTCTCATATCTTCCCTAATATCGCTGCGTTTTCCTGCACATCTCATCACGTTCCCTATATCGCTGTGTATTCACGCACCTCCCATAGCATCCCCTATATCGCTGTGCCTTGCGCACCTCTCATAGCTTCCCCTATCTCGCTGTCTTTTCGCGCTCATCCCATTGATTCACCTTTATCGCTGTGTTATTGCTCACCTCTCATAGCTTCCCCTGTATCGCCGTGTTTTTGCTCACCTCTCATAGCTTCCCCCATATCGCCGTGTTTTTGCGCACCTCTCATGTCTTCACCTAGATCGCTGTGTTTTCTCGCACATCTGATGCATTCGCCTGTAACGCCAAGTTTTTGCGCCCCTCTCATACTTTCCCCTATATCGCCGTGTTTTCGCACACCTCTCATAGCTTCCCATATATCGCCGTGTTTTCATACACATCTCATACCGTCCCCTATATCACTGTGTTTTCGCGCACCTCCCATAGCATCCCCTAAATCCCTGTGCCTTCGTGCACCTCTCATACCTTTCCGCATATCGCCGTGTTTTCATGCACATCTCACAATGTCCCCTATATTGCCGTACTTTTGCTCACCTCTCTTAACTTCCTCTATATCGCCCTGTTTTCGCACACCTCTCATATCTTACCCTATATCGCCCTGGTTTCGCGCACCTACCATTCCTTCACCTATATCGCTGTTTTCGTGCACCTCTCATACCTTCCCTATATCGCTGTGTTTTCACACACCTCTCATAACTTCTCCTATATCGCAGTGTTTTTGTGCACCTCTCATAACTTCCCTAATATCGCTGCGTTTTCATGCACATCTCATCACGTCCCCTATATCGCTGTGCCTTGCGCACCTCTCATTCCTTCCCCTAAATCGCTGTCTTTTTGCGCACATCCCATAGATTCACTATTGCTGTGTTATTGCTCACCTCTCATAGCTTCCCCTATATTGCCGTGTTTTCGCGCACCTCTCATACCTTCCCCTATATCGCTGACTTTTCATGCATATCCCATAGATTCACCTTTATTGCTGTGTTATTGCTCATCTGTCATAGCTTCCCCTGTATCGCCGTGTTTTTGCGCACCTCTCATAACTTCCCCTATATCGCCGTGTTGTTATGCACATCTCATAACGTCCCCTACATCGCTGTGTATTCGCGGACCTCCCATAGCATCCCCTATATCGCTGTGCCTTCGCGCCCCTCTCATAGCTTCCCTATATCGCCGTGTTTTCGTGCACCCCTCATGTCGTCACCAAGGTTGCTATGTTTTCACTCCTCTCAATACTTCCCCTATATCGCTGTGTTTTCTCGCACATCCGATACATTCTCCCGTATCGTCGTGTTTTCGCGCACCTCTCATAATTTTACCAATATCGCCGTGTTTTCGCGCACCGCTCATAATTTCCCCTATATCGCGGTGTTCTCGCACAGCTCTCATACCATCCCCTATATCACTGTGTTTTCGCGCACATCCCATAGCGTCCCCTATATCACTGTGTTTTCTCGCATCTCTGATGCATTTCACTGTATCGCCCTGTTTTCGCGCACCTCTCATGTATGCCACTACATCGCAGTGTTTTAGCTCACCTCTCATACCTCCCCCAATATCGCTGTGTTTTCACGCACCTCTCATAAATTCTCCCATATCGCTGTATATTTGTGCACCTCTCGTGGCCTCCCCAATATCGCCGTGTTTTCATGCACGTCTGTTAATGTCCCCTATATCGCTGGGTATTCGCGCACCTCCCATAGCGTCCCCTATATCGCTGTGCTGTCACTCACCTCTCATATCTTCCCCTATATCGCCCTGTTTTCGCACACCTCCCATACCTTCCCCTATATCGGTGTCTTTTCACACACCTCTCATGGCTTCCCCAATATCGCTGTGTTTTCACGCAATTCTCACGTCTTCACCTATATCGCTGTGTTTCCGCTCCTCTCATTACTTCCCCTATATCGCTCTGTGTTCTCGCACCTCTGATACATTCCCCTGTATCGCCGTGTTCTCGCGCACCTCTCATATCTTCCCCTATATCGCTGTGTTTTCGCACACGTCCAATAGCGTCTCCTATATCGCTGTGTTTTCGCGCACCTCTCATACACCCCCCTATATCGCCCTGTTTTCGTGCACATCCCATACCTTCCACAATATTGCCCTGTTTTCGCGCACCTCTCATGTCTTCCACTACATCGCTGTGTTTTCTGGCACCTCTGATGCATTCCCATGTAACGCCAAGTTTTCGCGCACCTCTCATACTTTCCCCTATATTGCCGTGTTTACGCGCACCTCTCATACCTCCCCGTATATCGCCATGTATTTATGCACATCTCATACCGTCTCCTATATCGCTGTGTTTTTGCGCACCTCCCATAGCATCCCCTATATCACTGTGCCTTCGTGCACCTCTCATACCTTCCCCTATATCGCCCTGTTTTCGCGCATCTCCTATACCTTCCCTTATTGCTGCGTTTTCATCCACCTCTCATACCTTCCCCTATATTGCCGTTTTCGCGCACCTCCTATAACTTCCCTTATATCACTGCGTTTTCGTGCACCTCTCATACCTTCCACTATATCGCTGTGTTTTCATGCACATCTCATAACGTCCCCTATTTCGCTGTGTATTCGTGCACTTCCCATAACATCCCCTATTTCTCTGTGCCTTCGCGCACCTCTCATGGCTTCCCCTATATCGCCGTGTTTTCATGCACGTCTCATAATGTCCCCTATATCGCTGGGTTTTTACGCACCTCTCATAACTTTCCCTATATAGCCCTGCTTTCGAGCACCTTCCAAACCTTCCCCTATATCGCTGTCTTTTCGCGCACATCCCATAGATTCGCCTTTATCGCTGTGTTATTGCTCACCTCTCATAGCTTCCCCTGTATCGCCGTGTTTTTGCTCACCTCTCATAGCTTCCCCCATATCGCCGTGTTTTTGCGCACCTCTCATGTCTTCACCTAGATCGCTATGTTTTCGCTCCTCTCAATACTTCCCCTATATCACTGTGTTTTCTCACACCTCTGATACATTCGCCCGTATCGCCGTGTTTTCGCACACCTCTCATAATTTCCTCGATATCGCCGTGTTCTCGCACACCTCTCATACCTTCCCCTGTATCGCTGTGTTTTCGTGCACCTCTCATACCTTCACATCTTCCCCTATATCGCTGTGTTTTCACTCACCTCTCATAACTTCTCATATATCGCTGTGTTTTCGCGGACCTCTCATAATTTCCACTGTATAGCCATGTTCTTGCACACCTCTCATACCTTCCACTATATCACTGTGTTTTCGCGCACGTCCCATAGCATCCCCTGTATCGCTGTGTTTTCGGGCAGCTCTCATACCTTTCCCCGTATCGCCATGTTTTCGCGCATATCCCATAGCTTCCACTTATAGCCCTGTTTTCGAGCACTCTCGTGTCTGCCTCTATATCACTGTGTTTTTGCGCACCTCCCATACCTTCCTCTATATCGCTGTGTTTTCGTGCAACTCTCATACCTTCCCCTATATCGCTGTGTTTTCACGCACCTCTCATAACTTCTCCTATATCGCTGTAGTTTTGCACACCTCTCATAGCTTCCCCTATATCGCCGTGTTTTCAATCACATCTCACAATGTCCCCCATATTGCTGTGTATTCGCGCACCTCCCATAGAATCCTCATATCGCTGTGCCTTCGCGCACATCTCATAACTTCCCCTATATAGTCCTATTTTCGCACACCTCCCATACCTTCCCTTTTATCGTTGTGTTTTCGTGCACCTCTCATACCTTCCCCTATATTGCTGTGTTTTCGCGCATCTCTCATGGCCTCCCAAATATTGCCGTGTATTCATGCACATCTCATACCATCCCTTATATCGCTGTGCTTTCGCGCACCTCCCATAGCTATGCCCACGTCGCTGTGTTTTCGCGCACCTCTCATACCTTCATCTATATCGCTGTGTTTTCACTCACTTCTCATAACTTCTCATATATTGCCATGTTTTCGCGGACCTCTCATAATTTCCCCTATATAGCCATGTTTTCGCACACCTCCCATACCTTCCCTTTTATCGCTGTGTTTTCGGGCACCTCTCATACCTTTCCCTGTATCGCCATGTTTTCGCGCATATCCCATAGCTTCCACTATATAGCCCTGTTTTCGAGCACTCTCATGTCTTCCCCTATATCACTGTGTTTTCGCGCACCTCCCATACCTTCCTCTATATCGCTGTGTTTTCGTGCACCTCTCATACCTTCCCCTATATCGCTGTGTTTTCACGCACCTCTCATAAATTCTCCTATATCGCTGTATCTTTGCGCACCTCTCATACCTTCCCCTATATCGCCATGTTTTCAATCACATCACATAACGTCCCCCATATTGCTGTGTATTCGCGCACCTCCCATAGAATCTCCTATATCGCTGTGCCTTCGCGCACATCTCATACCTTCCCCTATATCGTCCTGTTTTCGCGCACCTCCCATACCTTCCCTTTTATCATTGTGTTTTCGTGCACCTCTCATACCTTCCCCTATATTGCTGTGTTTTCGCGCATCTCTCATGGCTTCCCCAATATTGCCGTGTATTCATGCACATCTCATACCGTCCCTTATATCGCTGTGCTTTCGCGCACCTCCCATAGCTACGCACACGTCGCTGTGTTTTTGCACACCTCTCATACATTCCCCTATATCGCTGTCTTGTTGCGCACATCCCATAGCTTCATCTTTATCGCTGTGTTTTTGCTCACCTCTCATAGCTTCCCCTATATCACTGTGTTTTCACGCACCTCTCATGTCTTCACCTATATCGCTATGTTTTCGCTCCTGTCATTACTTCCATTATATCGCTGTGTTTTCTCACACCTCTGATACATTCCCCTGTATCGCCGTGTTGTCACGCACCTCTCATAATTTCCCCTACATCGCTGTATTCTCGCACACCTCTCATACCTTCCCCTATATCATTGGGTTTTCGCGCACGTCCCATAGCGTCCCCTATATCGCTGTGTTTTCGCGCACCTCTCATACCTTCCCTATATCGCCCTGTTTTCGCACACCTCCCATTCCTTCCCCTGTATCGCTGTGTTTTAGTGCACCTCTCATACCTTCCCTTATATTGCCCTGTTTTCGCGCAGCTCCCATACCTTCCCCGATATCGCTGTGTTTTCGTGCACCTCTCATACCTTCCCCTATATCGCTGTCTTTTAGCGCACCTCTCATACCTTCCCCTATATCGCCCTGTTTTCGCACACATCCCATAGCTTCCACTATATTGCCCTATTTTCGCGCACCTCTCATGCCTTCCCCTATGTCGCTCTGTTTTCGCTCCTCTCATAACGTCCCCTATATCGCTGTGTTTTCTTGCACCTCTGATGCATTCCCCTGTATCGCCGTGTTTTTACGCACCTCTCATACTTTTCCGTATATAGCCGTGTTTTTGCGCATCTCTCATGGCATCCCCGATATCGCCGTGTTTCATGCATATTTCATACATTCCCCTTTATCGCTGTGTTTTCGCGCACCTTCCATAGCTTCCGCTACATCGCTGTGTTTTCGCGCACCTCTCATGCCTTCACCTATATCGCTGTCTGTTCGCACCCTGATATAGCTTCAACTTTATCGCTGTGTTTTTGCTCACCTCTCATACCTTCCACTATATCGCTGTGTTTTCGCGCACATCTCATGTCTTCCCCTATATCGCTGTGTTTTCGCTGCTCTCATAACTTCCCCTATATCACTGTGTTTTCTCGCACCTCTGATGCATTCCCCTGTATTGCGATGTTTTCGTGCACCTCTCATACCTTCCCCAATATCGCCCTGTTTTCGCGCGCCTCCCATACCTTCCCCTATATCGCTGTGTTTTTGTGCACCTCTCATACATTCCCCATATCACTGTGCTTTCACGCACCTTTCATACCTTCCGCTATGTCGCCCTGTTTTCGCACACCTCCCATACCGTCCCCTATATCGCTGTATTTTCGCACACCTCTCATGTCTTCCCCAATATAGCCGTGTTTTCATGCACATCTCATAACGTCTCCTATATCCCTGTGTATTCACGCACCTCCCTTAGCATCCCCTATATCGCTGTGCCATCGCGCATCGCTCATACCTTCCCCTATATCGCCCTGTTTCCCGTGCACCTCCCATGGCTTCGCCTACATCGCTGTGTTTTTGCTCACCTCTCATACCTTTCCCTATATCGCCGTGGTTTCGCGCACCTCTCATTTCTTCACCTATATCGCTGTGTTTCCGCTCCTCTCATTACTTCCCCCATATCGCTCTGTGTTCTCGCACTTCTGATACAGTTCCCTGTATCAACGTGTTTTCGCGCACCTCTCATAATTTCACCTATATCGCCGTGCTCTCGCACACCTCTCATATCTTCCCCATATCACTGTGTTTTCGCGCACGTCCAATAGCGTCCCCTATATCGCTCTGTTTTCACGCACCTCTCATGTCTTCCCCTATATCACTGTGTTTTCGTGCATCTCCCATACCATCCCATATATTGCTGTGTTTCGCACACGTCTCATACCTTTCCCTATATCGCCCTGTTTTCGAGCACCTCCCATACCTTCCCCTATATTGCTGTGTTTTCGTGTACCTCTCATACCTCCCCTTATATCGCTGTGTTTTCACGCACCTCTCATAACTTCCCCTATATTGCCGTGTTTTTATGCACATCTCATAACATCCCCTATATCGCTGTGTATTCGCGCACCTCCCATAGCATCCCCTATATCGCTCTGCCTTCGCGCACCTCTCATACCTTCCCCTATATCGCCCTGTTTCGCGCATCTCCTATACCTTCCCTTATATCACTGCGTTTTCGTGCACCTTTCATACCTTCTCCTATATCGCTGTGTTTTCGCACACCTCTCATACCTTCCCCTATATCGCACAGTTTTCGCGCACCTCCGATTCCTTCCCCTATATCGCTGTGTTTTCACACACCTCTCAAAACTTCTCCTATATCACTGAGTTTTTATGCACCTCTAATACCTTCCCTAATAACGCTGAGTTTTCATGCACATCTCATCACGTCCCCTATATCGCTGTGTATTCACGCACCTCCCATAGCATCCTCTATATCGCGGTGCCTTGTGCAGCTCTCATAGCTTCCCCTATATCGCTGTCTTTTCGCGCACATCCCATAGATTCAGCTTTATCGCTGTGTCATTGCTCACCTCTCATAGCTTCCTCTGTATCGCCGAGTTTTTGCACACCTCACATGTCTTCCCTTATATCGCCCTGTTTTCGTGCACATCCCATACCTTCCACTATATTGCCCTGTTTTCGTGCACCTCTCATGGCTTCCACTACATCGCTGTGTTTTCTGGCACCTCTGATGCTTTCCCCTGTAACACCAAGTTTCCGCGCACCTCTCATACTTTCCCCTATATCGCCGTGTTTACGCGCACCTCTCATACCTGCCCCTATATCGCCATGTTTTTATGCACATCTCATACCGTCTCCTATATTGCTGTGTTTTTGCGCACCTCCCATAGCATCCCCTATATCGCTGTGCCTTCGTGCACCTCTCATACGTTTCCCTGTATCGCCCTGTTTCGCGCATCTCCTATACCTTCCCTTATATCACTGCGTTTTCGTGCACCTTTCATAACTTCTCCTATATCGCTGTGTTTTCGCACACCTCTCATACCTTCCCCTATATCGCACAGTTTTCGCGCACCTCCGATTCCTTCCCCTATATCGCTGTGTTTTCACACACCTCTCATAACTTCTCCTATATCACTGAGTTTTTGTGCACCTCTAATACCTTCCCTAATAACGCTGAGTTTTCATGCACATCTCATCACGTCCCCTATATCGCTGTGTATTCACGCACCTCCCATAGCATCCTCTATATCGCGGTGCCTTGTGCAGCTCTCATAGCTTCCCCTATGTCGCTGTCTTTTCGCGCACATCCCATAGATTCAGCTTTATCACTGTGTCATTGCTCACCTCTCATAGCTTCCTCTGTATCGCCGAGTATTTGCACACCTCACATGTCTTCCCTTATATTGCCCTGTTTTCGTGCACCTCTCATGGCTTCCACTACATCGCTGTGTTTTCTGGCACCTCTGATGCTTTCCCCTGTAACGCCAAGTTTTCGCGCACCTCTCATACTTTCCCCTATATCGCCGTGTTTACGCGCACCTCTCATACCTCCCCCTATATCGCCATGTTTTTATGCACATATCATACCGTCTCCTATATCGCTGTGCCTTCGTGCACCTCTCATACCTTCCCCTATATCGCCCTGTTTTCGTGCACCTCCTATACCTTCCCTTATATCACTGCGTTTTCGTGCACCTCTCATACCTTCCCCTATATGGCTGTGTTTTCATGCACATCTCATAACGTCCCCTATATCGCTGTGTATTCGTGCATCTCCCATTCCTTCCCGAATATATCTCTGTGTTTTCATGCACCTTTCATATCTTCCCCTATATCGCTGTGTTTTCGCACACCTCTCATAACTTCTCCTATATCGCTGTGTTTTTGTGCACCTCTGATACCTTCCCTAATATCGCTGCGTTTTCATGCACATCTCATCACGTCCCCTATATCGCTGTTTCTTCACGCACCTCTCATAGCTTCCCCTATATCGCTGTCTTTTCGCGCACATCCCATAGATTCACCTCTATCGCTGTGTTATTGCTCACCTCTCATAGCTTCCCCTATATCGCCGGGTTTTTTCTCACCTCTCATAGCTTCCCCTATATCGCCGTGTTTTCGCGCACCTCTCATGTCTTCACCTAGATCGCTATGTTTTCGCTCCTCTCAATGCTTCCCCTATATCGCTGTGTTTTCTCGCACATCTGATACATTCTCCCGTATCGCCGCGTATTCGCACACCTCTCATAATTTCCCCTATATCGCCGTGTTCTCGCACACCTCTCATACCTTACCCTATATCACTGTGTTTTCGTGCACGTCCCATTGCGTCTCCTATATCTCTGTGTATTCACGTACCTCCCATAGCATCCCCTATATCGCTGTGCCTTCGGGCATCGCTCATACCTTCTCCTATATCGCCCTGTTTCCCGTGCACCTCCCATGGCTTCGCCTACATCGCTGTGTTTTTGAGCACCTCTCATACCTTCCCCTATATCGCCGTGGTTTCGCGCACCTCTCATTTCTTCACCTATATCGCTGTGTTTCCGCTCCTCTCATTAATTCCCCCATATCGCTCTGTGTTCTTGCACTTCTGATACAGTTCCCTGTATCAACGTGTTTTCGTGCACCTCTCATAATTTCACCTATATCGCCTTGCTCTCGCACACCTCTCATATCTTCCCCTATATCACTGTGTTTTCGCGCACGTCCAATAGCGTCCCCTATATCGCTCCGTTTTCACGCACCTCTCATGTCTTCCCCTATATCACTGTGTTTTCGTGCATCTCCCATACCATCCCCTATATTGCTGTGTTTCGCACACGTCTCATACCTTTCCCTATATCGCCCTGTTTTCGAGAACCTCCCATACCTTCCCCTATATCGCTGTGTTTTCGTGCACCTTTCATACCTCCCCTTATATCGCCGTGTTTACGCACACCTCTCATACCTGCCCCTATATCGCCATGTTTTTATGCACATCTCATAACGTCCCCAATGTCGCTGGGTTTTCACACACCTCTCATAACTTCCCCTATATTGCCCTGTTTTCGCGCTCCTCTCATACCTTCGCCTATATCACTATGTTTTCACGCAGCTCTCATACCTTCCCCTATATCGATGTATTTTTGCGCACATCTCATACCTTCCCCTATATCACTGTGCTTTCGCGCACCTCCCATAGCTTCGCCTACATCGCTGTTTTCGTGCACATCCCTTAGCTTCACCTTGATTGCTGTGTTATTGCTCACCTCTCATAGCTTACCCTATATCGCCGTGTTTTCACGCATCTCGCATGTCTTCAGCTATATCGCTATGTTTTCGCTCCTATCATTACTTCCCCTATATTGCTGTGTTTTCTTCCACCTCTGATACATTCTCCTGTATTGCCATGTTTTCGCGCACCTCTTACAATTTCCCCTATATCGTCGTGTTCTCGCACGCCTCTCATACCTTCCCCTGTATCACTGCTTTTTTTGCGCATGTCCCATAGCGTGCCCTATATCGCTGTGTTTTCTGGCACCTCTGATACATTCCCCTGTATCGCCGTGGTTTCGCGCACATCCCACAGGTTCCACTATATTGCCCTGTTTTTGCGCACCTCTTATGTCTTCCCCTATATCGCTGTGCCTTTGCGCACTTTCTATACCTTCCCCTATATCTCCCTGTTTTCGCGCACCTCCCATAACTTCCCCAATATCGCTGTGTTTTCGTGCACCTCTCATACCTTCCCTTATATCGTTCTGTTTTCACGCACCTCTCATAAATTCTCCTATATCGCTGTACTTTTGCGCATTTCTTATACCTTCCCCTATATTTCCGTGTTTTCATGCACATCTCATAACGTCCCCTATATCGCTGTGTATTCGCGCACCTCCCATAGCATCCCTTATATTGCTGTGCCTTCGCGCACATCTCATACCTCCCCCTATATCGCTGTGTTTTCACGCACCTCTCATAATTTCTCCTTATCGCCGTATTTTTGCGCACCTCTCATGGCTTCCCCAATATCGCCGTGTTTTCATGCACATCTCTTAACGTCCCGTATATCGCTGTGCCTTCGCTCACCTCTCATAACTTCCCCTATATCGCCCTGTTTACCACGCACCTCCCATGGCTTCGCCGACATCGCCGTATTTTTGCGCACCTCTCATGGCTTCCCCAATATCGCCGTGTTTTCGCGCACCTCTCATAGCATCCTCTATATCGCTGTGCCTTCGCGCACCTCTCATAACTTCCCTCATATGGCCCTGTTTTCGCGCACCTCCCATACCTTCCCCAATATCGCTGTGTTTTCGTGCACCTCTCATACCTTCCCTTATCTCGCTGTGTTTTCAGGCACCTCTCATAACTTCTCCTATATCACTGTATTTTTGTGCAGCTCCTATACCTTCCTTATATTGCCGTGTTTTCATGCACATCTCATAGCGTCCCCTATATCACTGTGTATTCGCGCACCTCCCATAGCATCCCTTATATTGCTGTGCCTTCGCACACCTCTCATACCTTCCCCTATATCGCCCTGTTTTCGTGCAACTTCCATATCTTCCCCTATATCGCTGTGTTTTCATGCACCTCTCATACCTCCCCCTATATCGCTGTGTTTTCACGCACCTCTCATAATTTCTCCTATATCGCCGTATTTTTGCACACCTCTCATGGCTTCCCCAATATCGCCGCGTTTTCATGCACATCTCTTAACGTCCCATATATCGCTGTGTATTCGCGCAACTGCCATAGCATCCTCTATATCGCTGTACCTTCGCGCACCTCTCATACCTTCCGCTATGTCGCCCTGTTTTCGCACACCTCCCATACCGTCCCCTATATCGCTGCATTTTCGCACACTCCTCATACATTCCCCTATATCGCCGTGGTTTCGCGTACCTCTCATTTATTCACCTATATCGCTGTGTTTCCGCTCCTCTCATTACTTCCCCCATATCGCTCTGTGTTCTCGCACTTCTGATACAGTTCCCTGTATCAACGTGTTTTCGCGCACCTCTCATAATCTCACCTATATCGCCGTGCTCTCGCACACCTCACATATCTTCCCCTATATCACTGTGTTTTCGCGCACGTCCAGTAGCGTCCCCTATATCGCTCTGTTTTCACGCACCTCTCATAACTTCCCCTATATTGCCGTGTTTTTATGCACATCTCATAACGTCTCCTATATCGCTGTGTTTTCGTGCACCTCCCATAGCATCCCCTATATCGCTGTGCCTTCATGCACCTCTCATACGTTCCCCTATATTGCCCTGTTTTCGCGCATCTCCTATACCTTCCCTT
Organism: Mobula birostris; assembly: GCF_030028105.1. Classification (NCBI taxonomy): domain Eukaryota; kingdom Metazoa; phylum Chordata; class Chondrichthyes; order Myliobatiformes; family Myliobatidae; genus Mobula; species Mobula birostris. The sequence goes on from NW_027275169.1 coordinate 21,985, forward strand.
ATATCACTGCGTTTTCGTGCACCTTTCATACCTTCCCCTATATCGCTGTGTTTTCGCACACCTCTCATAACTTCTCCTATATCGCTGTGTTTTTGTGCACCTCTCATACCTTCCCTAATATCACTGCGTTTTCATGCACATCTCATCACATCCACTATATCGCTGTGTATTCACGCACTTCCCTTAGCATCCCCTATATCGCTGTGCCTTGCGCACCTCTCATAGCTTCCCCTATATCGCTGTCTTTTCGCGCACATCCCATAGATTCACCTTTATCGCTGTGTTATTGCTCACCTCTCATAGCTTCCCCTGTATCGCCGTGTTTTTGCACACCTCTCATAGCTTCCCCTATATCGCCATGTTTTCGCGCACCTCTCATATCTTCACCTAGGTCGCTATGCATTCGGTCCTCTCAATACTTCCCCTGTATCGCTGTGTTTTCTCGCACATCTGATACATTCTCCCGTATCGCCCTGTTTTCGCGCACCTGTCATGTATTCCACTAATTAGCTGTGTTTTCTGGCACCTCTGACGCATTCCCCTGTAACGCCAAGTTTTCGCACACCTCTCATACTTTCCCCTATATCGCCGTATTTACGCGCACCTCTCATACCTCCCCCTATATCGCCATGTTTTTATGCACATCTCATACCGTCTCCTATATCGCTGTGTTTTCGTGCACCTCCCATAGCATCCCCTATATCACTGTGCCTTCGTGAACCTCTCATACCTTCCCCTATATCGCTGTGTTTTCAGGCACCTCTCATGGCTTCCTCAATATCGCCGTGTATTCATGCACATCTCATACCGTCCCCTATATCGCTGTGTTTTGGCGCACATCCCATAGCTTCGCCTACATCGCTGTTTTCGCGCACATCCCATAGCTTCACCTTGATCGCTGTGTTATTGCTCACCTCTCATAGCTTACCCTTCATCGCCGTGTTTTCGCGCACCTCGCATGTCTTCACCTATATCGCTATGTTTTCGCTCGTATCATTAATTCCCCTATATCGCTGTGTTTTCTCGCACCTCTGATGCATTCTCCTGTATTGCCATGTTTTCGTGCACCTCTTACAATTTCCCCTATATCGCCGTGTTCTCGCACACCTCTCATACCTTCCCCTATATCATTGTTTTTTTGCGCATGTCCCATAGCGTCCCCTATATCGCTGTGTTTTCTCGCACCTATGATACATTCCCCTGTATCGCCGTGGTTTCGCGCACATCCCATAGGTTCCACTATATTGCCCTGTTAATGCGCACCTCTCATGTCTTCCCCTATATCACGGTGTTTTTGCGCACCTTTCATAGCATCCCCTATATCGCTGTGCCTTCACGCACCTCTCATACCTTCCCCTATATCGCCGTGGTTTCGCGCACCTCTAATTTTTCACCTATATCGCTGCGTTTCCGCTCCTCTCATTACTTCCCCCATATCACTCTGTGTTCTCGTACTTCTGATACAGTTCCCTGTATCAACGTGTTTTCGCGCACCTTTCATAATTTCACCCATATCGCCGTGCTCTCGCACACCTCACATATCTTCCCCTATATCACTGTGTTTTCGCGCACGTCCAGTAGCGTCCCCTATATCGCCCTGTTTTCACGCACCTCTCATGTCCTTCCCTATATCACTGTGTTTTCGTGCATCTCCCATACCATCCCCTATATTGCTGTGTTTCGCACACGTCTCATACCTTTCCCTATATCGCCCTGTTTTCGAGCACCTCCCATACTTTCGCCTATATCGCTGTGTTTTCGTCTACCTCTCATACCTCCCCTTATATCGCTGTGTTTTCACGCACCTCTCATAACTTCCCCTGTATTGCTGTATTTTTGCGCACCTCTCATAACTTCCCCTATATTGCCGTGTTTTTATGCACATCTCATAACGTCCCCTATATCGCTGTGTATTCGCGCACCTCCCATAGTATCCCCTATATCACTGTGCCTTCGCGCACCTCTCATGCATTCCCGTATATCGCCCTGTTTTCGAGCACCTCCTATAGCTTTGCGTACATTGCTGTTTTCGCGCACCTCTCATACCTTCCCCTATATCGATGTATTTTTGCGCACATCTCATAATGTCCCCTATATCGCTGTGTATTTGCGCACATCCCATACCATCCCCGATATCACTGTGCCTTCGCGCACCTCTCATGCATTCCCGTATATCGCTGTGTATTTGCACACCGCTCATACCTTCCCCAATATCACCGTGTTTTCATGCACATCTCATAACGTCCCCAATGTCGCTGGGTTTTCACACACCCCTCATAACTTAACCTATATCGCCCTGTTTTCGCGCTACTGTCATACCTTCACCTATATCACTATGTTTTCACGCAGCTCTCATACCTTCCCCCATATCGATGTATTTTTGCGTACATCTCATACCTCCCCCTATATCGCTGTGTTTTCACGCACCTCCCATAGTTTCGCCTACATCGCTGTTTTTGCACACATCCCATAGCTTCACCTTGATCGCTGAGTTATTGCTCACCTCTCATAGCTTCCCCTATATTGCCGTGTTTACCACGCACCTCCCATGGCTTCCCTTATCTCGCCGTGTTTTCATGCACATCTCTTAACGTCCCATATATCGCCCTGTTTTCGCGCACCTCCCATAGCATCCTCTATATCGCTGTGCCTTCGCGCACCGCTCATACCTTCCCCTATATCGCCCTGTTTACCACGCACCTCCCATGGCTTCGCCTACATCGCTGTGTTTTTGCACACCTCTCATACCTTCCCCTATATCGCTGTGTTTTCAGGCACCTCTCATGTCTTCCTCAATATCGCCGTGTATTCATGCACATCTCATACCGTCCCCTATATTGCTGTGTTTTCGCGCACCTCCCATAGCTTCGCCTACATCGCTGTTTTCGCGCACATCCCATAGCTTCACCTTGATCGCTGTGTTATTGCTCACCTCTCATAGCTTCCCCTATATCGCCGTGTTTTTGCGCACCTCGCATGTCTTCACCTATATCGCTATGTTTTTGCTCCTATCATTACTTCCCCTATATCGCTGTGTTTTCTCGCACCTCTGATACATTCTCCTGTATTGCCAAGTTTTCGCGCACTCTCATAATTTCCCCTGTATCGCCGTGTTCTCGCACACCTCTCATACCTTCCCCTATATCACTGTTTTTTTGTGCATGTCCCATAGCGTCCCCTATATCGCTGTGTTTTCTCACACCTCTCATACATTCCCCTGTATCGCCGTGGTTTCGCGCACATCCCATAGGTTCCACTATATTGCCCTGTTTTTGCGCACCTCTCATGTCTTCCCCTATATCACGGTGTTTTCGCGCACCTCTCATAGCATCCCCTATATCGCTGTGCCTTCGCGCACCTCTCATAACTTCCCTCATATGGCCCTGTTTTCGCGCACCTCCCATACCTTCCCCAATATCACTGTGTTTTCGTGCACCTCTCATACCTTCCCTTATCTCGCTGTGTTTTCAGGCACCTCTCATAACTTCTCGTATATCACTGTATTTTTGTGCAGCTCTTATACCTTCCCTATATTGCCGTGTTTTCATGCACATCTCATAGCGTCCCCTATATCACTCTGTATTCGCGCACCTCCCTTAGCATCCCTTATATTGCTGTGCCTTCGCACACCTCTCATACCTTCCCTTATATCTCCCTGTTTTCGCGCAACTTCCATACCTTCCCCTATATCGCTGTGTTTTCAGGCACCTCTCATGTCTTCCTCAATATCGCCGTGTATTCATGCACATCTCATACCGTCCCCTATATTGCTGTGTTTTCGCGCACCTCCCATAGCTTCGCCTACATCGCTGTTTTCGCGCACATCCCATAGCTTCACCTTGATCGCTGTGTTATTGCTCACCTCTCATAGCTTCCCCTATATCGCCGTGTTTTTGCGCACCTCGCATGTCTTCACCTATATCGCTATGTTTTTGCTCCTATCATTACTTCCCCTATATCGCTGTGTTTTCTCGCACCTCTGATACATTCTCCTGTATTGCCAAGTTTTCGCGCACTCTCATAATTTCCCCTGTATCGCCGTGTTCTCGCACACCTCTCATACCTTCCCCTATATCACTGTTTTTTTGTGCATGTCCCATAGCGTCCCCTATATCGCTGTGTTTTCTCACACCTCTCATACATTCCCCTGTATCGCCGTGGTTTCGCGCACATCCCATAGGTTCCACTATATTGCCCTGTTTTTGCGCACCTCTCATGTCTTCCCCTATATCACGGTGTTTTCGCGCACCTCTCATAGCATCCCCTATATCGCTGTGCCTTCGCGCACCTCTCATAACTTCCCTCATATGGCCCTGTTTTCGCGCACCTCCCATACCTTCCCCAATATCACTGTGTTTTCGTGCACCTCTCATACCTTCCCTTATCTCGCTGTGTTTTCAGGCACCTCTCATAACTTCTCGTATATCACTGTATTTTTGTGCAGCTCTTATACCTTCCCTATATTGCCGTGTTTTCATGCACATCTCATAGCGTCCCCTATATCACTCTGTATTCGCGCACCTCCCTTAGCATCCCTTATATTGCTGTGCCTTCGCACACCTCTCATACCTTCCCTTATATCTCCCTGTTTTCGCGCAACTTCCATACCTTCCCCTATATCGCTGTGTTTTCATGCACCTCTCATACCTCCCCCTATATCGCAGTGTTTTCACGCACCTCTCATAATTTCTCCTATATCGCCGTATTTTTGCCCACCTCTCATGGCTTCCCCAATATCGCCGCGTTTTCATGCACATCTCTTAACGTCCCATATATCGCTGTGTATTCGCGCAACTGCCATAGCATCCCGTATATCGCTGTGCCTTCGCGCACCTCTCATACCTTCCCCTATATAGCCCTGTTTTCGCACACATCCATTACCTTCCACTATATTGCCCTGTTTTCGCGCACCTCTCATGTCTTCCACTACATTGCTGTGTTTTCTGGCACCTCTGATGCATTCCCCTGTAACACCAAGTTTTCGCGCACCTCTCATACTTTCTCCTGTATCGCTGTGTTTTCGCCCACCTCCCATAGCATCCCCTATATTGCTGTGCCTTCGTGCACCTTTCATACGTTCCCCTATATCGCCCTGTTTTCGCGCATCTCCTATACCTTCCCTTATATCACTGCGTTTTCGTGCACCTTTCATACCTTCCCCTATATCGCTGTGTTTTCGCACACCTCTCATAACTTCTCCTATATCGCTGTGTTTTTGTGCACCTTTCATACCTTCCCTAATATCACTGCGTTTTCATGCACATCTCATCACATCCACTATATCGCTGTGTATTCACGCACTTCCCATAGCATCCCCTATATCGCTGTGCCTTGCGCACCTCTCATACCTTCCCCTATATCGCTGTCTTTTCGCGCACATCACATAGATTCACCTTTATCGCTGTGTTACTGCTCACCTCTCATAGCTTCCCCTGTATCGTCATGTTTTCGCGCACCTCTCATATCTTCACCTCGGTCGCTATGCATTCGATCCTCTCAATACTTCCCCTGTATCGCTGTGTTTTCTCGCACATCTTATACATTCTCCCGTATCGCCGTATTTACGCGCACCTCTCATACCTCCCCCTATATCGCCATGTTTTTATGCACATCTCATACAGTCTCCTATATCGCTGTGCTTTCGCGCACCTCCCATAGCATCCTCTATATCGCTGTGCCTTCGTGCACCTCTCATACCTTCCCCTATATCGCTGTGTTTTCAGGCACCTCTCATACCTTCCCAAATATCGCCCTGTTTTCGCGCACCTCCCAGTCCTTCACCTATATCGCTGTTTTCGTGCACCTCTCATGCATTTCCGTATACCGCTGTGTTTTTGCACACCTCTCATACCTTCCCCAATATCACCGTGTTTTCACGCACCTCTCATAACCTCCCTTCTATCGCCCTGTTTTCGCGCTCCTCTCATACCTTCCCCTATATCACTGTGTTTTCACGCAGCTCTCATACCTTCCCCTATATCGCTGTGTTTTTGCACACCTCTCATGGCTTCCCGACTCTCGCCGTGTATTCATGCACATCTCATACCTTCCCCTATATCGCTGTGCTTTCGCGCACCTCCCATAGCTTCGCCTACATCGCTGTTTTCTCGCACCTCTCATACCTTCCCCTATATCGATGTATTTTTGCGCACGTCTCATACCTTTCCCTATATTGATGTGTTTTCATGCACATCTCATAACGTCCCCTATATACCTCTGTATTTGCGCACCTCCCATACCATCCCCTATATCACTGTGCCTTCGCGCACCTCTCATGCATTACCATATATCGCCCTGTTTTCGCTCACCTCCCATACCTTCCCCGATATCGCTGTGTTTTTGTGCTCGTCTCAAACCTTCCCCTATATTTCTGTGTTTCCATGCACCTCTCTTAACTTCTCCTATATCGCTGTGTTTTTGTGCACCTTTCATACCTTCCCTAATATCACTGCGTTTTCATGCACATCTCATCACATCCACTATATCGCTGTGTATTCACGCACTTCCCATAGCATCCCCTATATCGCTGTGCCTTGCGCACCTCTCATACCTTCCCCTATATCGCTGTCTTTTCGCGCACATCGCATAGATCCACCTTTATCGCTGTGTTATTGCTCACCTCTCATAGTTTCCCCTGTATCGTCATGTTTTCGCGCACCTCTCATATCTTCACCTCGGTCGCTATGCATTCGATCCTCTCAATACTTCTCCTGTATCGCTGTGTTTTCTCGCACATCTTATACATTCTCCCGTATCGCCGTGTTTTCGCACACCTGTCATACTTTCCCCTCTATCGCCGTATTTACGCGCACCTCTCATACCTCCCCCTATATCGCCATGTTTTTATGCACATCTCATACAGTCTCCTATATCGCTGTGCTTTCGCGCACCTCCCATAGCATCCTCTATATCGCTGTGCCTTCGTGCACCTCTCATACCTTCCCCTATATCGCTGTGTTTTCAGGCACCTCTCATACCTTCCCAAATATCGCCCTGTTTTCGTGCACCTCCCAGTCCTTCACCTATATCGCTGTTTTCGTGCACCTCTCATGCATTTCCGTATACCGCTGTGTTTTTGCACACCTCTCATACCTTCCCCAATATCACCGTGTTTTCACGCACCTCTCATAACCTCCCCTCTATCGCCCTGTTTTCGCGCTCCTCTCATACCTTCCCCTATATCACTGTGTTTTCACGCAGCTCTCATACCTTCCCCTATATCGCTGTGTTTTTGCACACCTCTCATGGCTTCCCGACTATCGCCGTGTATTCATGCACATCTCATACCTTCCCCTATATCGCTGTGCTTTCGCGCACCTCCCATAGCTTCGCCTACATCGCTGTTTTCTCGCACCTCTCATACCTTCCCCTATATCGATGTATTTTTGTGCACATCTCATACCTTTCCCTATATTGATGTGTTTTCATGCACATCTCATAACGTCCCCTATATACCTCTGTATTTGCGCACCTCCCATACCATCCCCTATATCACTGTGCCTTCGCGCACCTCTCATGCATTACCATATATCGCCCTGTTTTCGCTCACCTCCCATACCTTCCCCGATATCGCTGTGTTTTTGTGCTCGTCTCAAACCTTCCCCTATATTTCTGTGTTTCCATGCACCTCTCTTAACTTCTCCTATATCGCTGTGTTTTTGCACACCTCTCATACCTTCCCCTATATCTCTCTGTTTTCAGGCACCTCTCATGGCTTCCCCCATATTGCCGTGTATTCATGCACATCTCATACCGTCCCCTATATTGCTGTTTTTTGGCGCACCTCCCATAGCTTCGCCTATATCGCTGTTTTCGCGCACATCCCATAGCTTTACCTTCATCGCTGCGTTATTGCTCACCTCTCATAGCTTACCCTATATCGCCGTGTTTTCGCGCATCTCGCATGTCTTCATGTATATCGCTATGTTTTCGCTCCTGTCATTACTTCCCCTATATTGCTGTGTTTTCTCGCACCTCTGATACATTCTCCTGTATTGCCATGTTTTCGCGCACCTCTTTCAATTTCCCCTATATCGCCGCGGTCTCGCACACCTCTCATACCTTCCCCTGTATCACTGTTTTTTTGCGCGTCCCATAGCGTCCCCTATATCGCTGTGTTTTCTCGCACCTCTGATACTTTCCCCTGTATCGCCGTGGTTTCGCGCACATCCCATAGGTTCCAGTATATTGCCCTGTTTTTGCGCACCTCTCATAACTTCCCCTATATCGCCCTGTTTTCACGCACCTCCCATGCCTTCTCCAATATTGCTGTGTTTTCGTTCACCTCTCATACCTTCCCTTATATCGCTGTGTTTTCACGCACCTCTCATAACTTCTCCTAATTCGCTGTATTTTTGCGCAGTTCTTATACCTTCCTCTATATTGCCGTGTTTTCATGCACATCTCATAGCGTCCCCTATATCGCTGTGTATTCGCGCACCTCCCATAGTATCCCTTGTATTGCTGTGCCTTCGTGCACCTCTCATACCTTCCCCTATATCGTCCTGTTTTAGCGCACCTTCCATACCTTCCACTATATCGCTGCAACCTCCGTCTATATCGCTGTGTTTTCATGCACCTCTCGTAATTTCCCCAATATCGCCGTGTTTTAATGCACATCTCTTAACGTCCCATATATCGCTGTGTATTCGCGCACCTGCCATAGCATCCTCTATATCGCTGTGCCTTCGCGCACCGCTCATAACTTCCCCTATATCGCCCTGTTTTCGCGCACCTTCCATACCTTCCCCCATATCGCAGTGTTTTCGTGCTCCTCTCATACCTCCCCTATATCACTGTGTTTTCACGCACCTCTCGTAACTTCTCCTATATCGCTGTCTTTTCGCGCACATCCCATAGCTTCACCTTTATCGCTGTGTTATTGCTCACCTCTCATAGATTCCCCTATATCGCCGTGTTTTTGCTCACCTCTCATAGCTTCCCCTATATCGCCGTGTTTTCGCGCACCTCTCATGTCTTCACCTAGATCGCTATGTTTTCGCTCTTCTCATTAATTCCCCTATATCGCTGTGTTTTCTCGCACATCTGATATATTCTCCTGTATCGCCGTGTTTTCGCGCACCTCTCATAATTTTGCCTGTATCGCCGTGTTCTCGCGCAGCTCGCATACCTTCCCCTATATCACTGTGTTTTCACGCACGTCCCATGGAGTCCCCTATATTGCTGTGTTTTGGCGCAGCTCTCATACCTTCCCCTATATCGCCCTGTTTTCATGCACATCCCATAGCTCTCACTACATTGCCCTGTTTTCGTGCACCTCTGATGTCTCCCCTACATCGCTGTGTTTTTGCTTCTCTCATAACTTCCCCTATAACGCTGTGTTTTCTCGCACCTCTGATGCATTCCCCTGTATCGCCGTGTTTTTGCGCACCTCTCATACTTTCCCCTATATCGCCGTGTTTTCACGCATCTCTCATTTCTTCCCCGATATCTCCGTGTTTTCATGCACACCTCACACCGTCCCCTATATCACTGTGCCTTCGCGCACCTCTCAAACTTTCCCCTATATCGCTGTGTTTTCGTGCACCTCTCATACCTTCACACCTTTCCCTATATCACTGTGTTTTCACTCACCTCTCATAACTTCTCATATATCGCCGTGTTTTCGCGGACCTCTCATAATTTCCCCTATATAGCCATGTTCTTACACACCTCTCATACCTTCCACTATATCACTGTGTTTTCGCGCATGTCCCATACCTTCCCTTTTATCGTTGTGTTTCCGTGCACCTCTCATACCTTCCCCTATATTGCTGTGTTTTTGCGCATCTCTCATGGCTTCCCCAATATTGCCGTGTACTCATGCACATCTCATCCTGTCCCTTATATCGCTGTGCTTTCGCGCACCTCCCATATCTATGCCCACGTCGCTGTGTTTTCGCGCACCTCTCATACCTTCACCTATATCGCTGTGTTTTCACTCACTTCTCATAACTTCTCATATATCGCCGTGTTTTCGCGGACCTCTCATAATTTCCCTTATACAGCCATGTTCTTGCACACCTCTCATAACTTCCACTATATCACTGTGTTTTCGCGCACGTCCCATAGCATCCCCTGTATCGCTGTGTTTTCGGGCACCTCTCATACCTTTCCCTGTATCGCCATGTTTTCGCGCATATCCCATAGCTTCCACTATATAGCCCTGTTTTCAAGCACTCTCATGTCTTCCCCTATATCACTGTGTTTTCGCGCACCTCCCATACCTTCCCCTATATCACTGTGTTTTCACGCACCTCTCATAACTTCTCCTATATCGCTGTATTTTTGCGCACCTCTCATACCTTCCCCTATATCGCCGAGTTTTCAATCACATCTCATATCGTCCCCCATATTGCTGTGTATTCGCGCACCTCCCATAGAATCGCGCACATCTCATACTTCCCCTATATCGTCCTGTTTTCGCGCACCTCCCATACCTTCCCTTTTATCGTTGTGTTTTCGTGCACCTCTCATACCTTCCCCTATATTGCTGTGTTTTCGCGCATCTCTCATGGCTTCCCCAATATTGCCGTATATTCATGCACATCTCATACCGTCCCTTATATCGCTGTGCTTTCGTGCAGCTCCCATAGCTACGCTCACGTCGCTGTGTTTTCGCGCACCTCTCATACATTCCCCTATATCGCTGTCTTTTAGCGCACATCCCATAGCTTCATCTTTATCGCTGTGTTTTTGCTCACCTCTCATAGCTTCCCCTATATCACTGTGTTTTCACGCACCTCTCATGTCTTCACCTGCATCGCTATGTTTTCGCTCCTGTCATTACTTCCATTATATCGCTGTGTTTTCTCACACCTCTGATACATTCCCCTGTATCGCCGTGTTGTCACGCACCTCTCATAATTTCTCCTACATCGCTGTATTCTCGCACACCTCTCATACCTTCCCCTATATCACTGTGTTTTCGCGCACGTCCCATAGCATCCAGTATATCGCTGTGTTTTTGCGCACTTCTCATACCTTCCCTATATCGCCGTTTTCGCACACCTCCCATTCCTTCCCCTGTATCGCTGTGTTTTAGTGCACCTCTCATACCTTCCCCTATATTGCCCTGTTTTCGCGCAGCTCCCATACCTTCCCCGATATCGCTGTGTTTTCGTGCACCTCTGATACCTTCCCCTATATCGCCGTCTTTTCGCGCACCTCTCATGCCTTCCCCTATGTCGCTCTGTTTTCGCTCCTCTCATAACGTCCCCTATATCGCTGTGTTTTATTGCACCCCTGATGCATTCCCCTGTATCGCCGTGTTTTTGCGCACCTCTCATACTTTTCCCTATGTAGCCGTGTTTTTGCGCATCTCTCATGGCATCCCCGATATCGCCGTGTTTCATGCATATTTCATACATTACCCTATATCGCTGTGTTTTCGCGCACCTCCCAGAGCTTCCGCTACATCGCTGTGTTTTCGCGCACCTCTCATGCCTTCACCTATATCGCTGTCTTTTCGCTCCCTTATATAGCTTCACCTTTATCGCTGTGTTTTTGCTCACCTCTCATGCCTTCCACTATATCGCTGTGTTTTCGCGCACATCTCATGTCTTCCCCTATATCGTTGCGTTTTCGCTGCTCTCATACCTTCCCCTATATCACTGTGTTTACTTGCACCTCTGATGCATTCCCCTGTATTGCGATGTTTTCGCGCACCTCTCATACCTTCCCTATATCGCCCTGTTTTCGCACACCTCCCATTCCTTCTCCCGTATCGCTGTGCCTTCGTACACCTCTCATTATATCCCCTATATCGCCATGTTCTCGAGCACTTCTCATACCTTCCCTTATATCACTGCGTTTTCGTGCACCTCTCATACCTTCCCCTATATGGCTGTGTTTTCATGCACATCTCATAACGTCCCCTATATCGCTGTGTATTCGTGCATCTCCCATTCCTTCCCGAATATATCTCTGTGTTTTCGTGCACCTTTCATATCTTCCCCTATGTCGCTGTGTTTTCGCACACCTCTCATAACTTCTGCTATATCGCTGTGTTTTTGTGCACCTCTCATACCTTCCCTAATATCACTACGTTTTCATGCACATCTCATCACGTTCACTATATCGCTGTGTATTCACGCACCTCCGATAGCATCCCCTATATCGCTGTGCCTTGAGCACCTCTCATAGCTTCCCCTATATCGCTGTCTTTTCACGCACATCCCATAGATTCACCTTTATCGCTGTGTTATTGCTCACCTCTCATAGCTTCCCCTGGATCGCCGTGTTTTTGCTCACCTCTCATAGCTTCCCCTATATCGCAATGTTTTCGCGCGCCTCTCATGTCTTCACCTAGATCGCTATGTATTCCATCCTCTCAATACTTCCCCTATACCGCTGTGTTTGCTCGCACATCTGATACATTCTCCCGTATCGCCGTGTTTTCGCACACCTGTCATAATTTCCCCTATATTGCCCTGTTTTCATGCACCTCTCATGTATTCCACTAATTAGCTGTGTTTTCTGGCACCTCTGATGCATTCCCCTGTAACGCCAAGTTTTCGCGCACCTCTCATACTTTCCCCTATATCGCCGTATTTACGCGCACCTCTCATACCTCCCCCTGTATTGCCATGTTTTTATGCACATATCATACCGTCTCCTATATCGCTGTGTTTTCGCGCACCTCCCATAGCATCCCCTATATCGCTGTGCCTTCGTGCACCTCTCATACCTTCCCCTGTATCGCCCTGTTTTCACGCACCTCCTATACCTTCCCTTATATCACTGCGTTTTCGTGCACCTTTCATACCTTCCCCTATATCGCTGTGTTTTCGCACACCTCTCATAACTTCTCCTATATCGCTGTGTTTTGTGCACCTCTCATACCTTCCCTAATATCACTGCGTTTTCATGCACATCTCATCACGTCCACTATATCGCTGTGTATTCACGCACCTCCCATAGCATCCCCAATACCGCTGTGCCTTGCGAACCTCTCATAGGTTCCACTATATCGCTGTGTTTTTGCTCACCTCTCATAGCTTTCCCTATATCGCCATGTTTTCGCGCACCTCTCATGTCCTCACCTCGATCGCTATGTATTCGATCCTCTCAATACTTCCCCTATATCTCTGTGTTATCTCGCACATCTGATACATTCTCCCATATCGCCGTGTTTTCGCACACCTCTCATAATTTCCCCTATTTCGCCGTGTTCTCGCGCACCTCTCATAACTTCCCCTATGTTTTCCCGTGTTTACGCGCACGTCCCATTGCGTCCCCTATATCGCTGTGTTTTCGCGCACCTCTCATACCTTCCCCTATATCGCTGTGTTTTCATGCACCTCTCATACCTCCCCCTATATCGCTGTGTTTTCACACACCTCTCATAACTTCCCCTATATCGCTGTGTTTTCGTGCACCTCTCATACCTCCCCCTATATCGCTGTGCCTTGCGGACCTCTCATACCTTCCCCTATATCGCTGTCTTTTCGCGCACATCCCATAGATTCACCTTTATTGCTGTGTTATTGCTCACCTCTCATAGCTTCCCCTATATCGCCGTGTTGTCATGCACATCTCATAACGTCCTCTATATTGCTGTATATTCGCGCACCTCCCATAGCTTCCCTTATATCACTGTGCTTTCGCGCACCTCTCATACCTTCCTAAGTATCGCCCTGTTTTCGCGCACCTCCCATACCTTCACCTATATCGCTGTTTTCGTGCACCTCTCATGCATTCCCGTATACCGCTGTGTTTTTGCGCACCTCTCATACCTTCCCCTATATCGCCGTTTTCGCGCACATCCCATAACTTCAACATTATCGCTGCGTTATTGCTTACCTCTCATAGCTTCCCCTATATCGCCATGTTTTCGCGCACCTCTCATGTCTTCACTTATATCGCTGTGTTTCCGCTCCTCTCATTAGTTCCCCTATAACGCTCTGTGTTCTCGCACTTCTGATACTGTTCCCTGTATCAACGTGTTTTCACTCAACTCTCATAATTTCACCTATATCGCCGTGTTCTCGCACACCTCTCATATCTTCCCCTATATCACTGTGTTTTCGCGCACGTCCAATAGCGTCCCCTATATCGCTGTGTTTTCACGCACCTCTCATGTCTTCCCCTATATCACTGTGTTTTTGTGCACCTCCCATACCATCCCCTATATTGCTGTGCCTTCGCACACCTCTCATACCTTTCTCTATATCGCCCTGTTTTCGAGCACCTCCCATACCTTCCCCTATATCGCTGTGTTTTCGTGTATCTCTCATAACTTCTCCTGTATTGCTGTATTTTTGCGTACCTCTCATAACTTCCCCTATATTGCCGTGTTTTTATGCACATCTCATAACGTCCCCTATATCGCTGTGTATTCGCGCACCTCCCATAGCATCCCCTATATCGCTGTGCCTTCGCGCACCTCTCATACCTTCCCCTATATCACACAGTTTCCACGCACCTCCGATTCCTTCCCCTATATCGCTGTGTTTTTGTGCACCTTTCATACCTTCCCCTATATCGCTGTGATTTCACACACCTCTCATAACTTCTCCTATATCACTGAGTTTTTGTGCACCTCTAATACCTTCCCTAATATCGCTGAGTTTTCATGCACATCTCATCACGTCCCCTATATCGCTGTGTATTCGCGCACCTCCCATAGATTCAGCTTTATCGCTGTGTTATTGCTCACCTCTCATAACTTCCCCTGAATCGCCGAGTTTTTGCACACCTCTCATGTCTTCACCTAGATTGCTATGTTTTCGCTCCTCTCAATACTTCCACTATATCGCTGTGTTTTCTCGCACAATTGATACATTCTCCCGTATCGCTGTGCCTTCGTACACCTCTCATTATTTCCCCTATATCGCCATGTTCTCGTGAACTTCTCATACCTTCCCCTATATCACTGCGTTTTCGTGCACCTCTCATACCTTCCCCTATATGGCTGTGTTTTCATGCACATCTCATAACGTCCCCTATATCGCTGTGTATTCATGCATCTCCCATTCCTTCCTGAATATATCTCTGTGTTTTCGTGCACCTTTCATATCTTCCCCTATATCGCTGTGTTTTCGCACACCTCTCATAACTTCTCCTATATCGCTGTGCTTTCGCACACCTCTCATAACTTCTCCTATATCGCTGTGTTTTTTTGCACCTCTGATACCTTTCCTAATATCGTTGCGTTTTCATGCACATCACATCACGTCCCCTATATCGCTGTGTATTCACGCACCTCCAATAGCATCCCCTATATCGCTGTGCCTTGCGCACCTCTCATAGCTTCCCCTATATCGCTGTCTTTTCGCGCACATCCCATAGATTCACCTCTATCACTGTGTTATTGCTCACCTCTCATAGCTTCCCCTGTATCGCCGTGTTTTTGCTCACCTCTCATAGCTTCCCCGATATCGCCGTGTTTTCGCGCACCTCTCATGTCTTCACCTAGATCGCTATGTTTTCGCTCCTCTCAATGCTTCCCCTTTCTCGCTGTGTTTCTCGCACATCTGATACATTCTCCCGTATCGCCGCGTATTCGCACACCTCTCATAATTTCCCCTATATTGCCGTGTTCTCGCACACCTCTCATACCTTACCCTATATCACTGTGTTTTCGCGCACCTCTCATACATTCCCCTATATCGCCCTGTTTTTGCGCACATCCCATAACTTCACCTTTATCGCTGTGTTATTGGAGGTACACGAAGACACAGCGATATAGGGGAAGGTATGGGAGCTGCTCGAAAACAGGGCGATATAGGGAAAGGTATGATACGTGTGCGAAACACAGCAATATAGGGGCTGGTATGGGAGATGCACGAAAACACAGTGATATAGGGGAAGACATGAGAGGTGCGTGAAATCTCATACGTCCCCTTATATCGCTGTGTTTTCACGAACCTCTCATAACTTCCCCTGTATTGCTGTATTTTTGCGCACCTCTCATAACTTCCCCTATATTGCCATGTTTTTATACACATCTCATAACGTCCCCTATATCGCTGTGTATTCGCGCACCTCCCATAGCATCCCTTATATCGCTGTGCCTTCGCGCACCTCTCATACCTTCCCTTATATCGCCCTGTTTTCGCGCCACATCCCATACCTTCCATTATATTGCCCTGTTTTCGCGCACCTCTCATGTCTTCCACTACATCGCTGTGTTTTCTGGCACCTCTGATGCATTCCCCTGTAACACCAAGTTTTCGCGCACCTCTCATACTTTCCCCTATATCGCCGTGTTTACGCGCACCTCTCATACCTGCTCCTATATCGCTATGTTTTTATGCACATCTCATACCGTCTCCTATATCGCTGTGTTTTCGCGCACCTCCCATAGCATCCCCTATATCGCTGTGCCTTCGTGCACCTCTCATACCTTCCACTGTATCGCCCTGTTTTCGCGCACCTCCTGTACCTTCCCTTATATCACTGCGTTTTCGTGCACCTTTCATACCTTCCCCTATATCGCTGTGTTTTCGCACACCTCTCATAACTTCTCTTATAACGCTGTGTTTTTTGCACCTCTCATACCTTCCCTAATATCACTGCGTTTTCATGCACATCTCATCGCGTCCACTATATCGCTGTGTATTCACGCACCTCCCATAGCATCCCCTATACCGCTGTGCCTTGCGAACCTCTCATAGGTTCCACTATATCGCTGTGTTTTTGCTCACCTCTCATAGCTTTCGCTATATCGCCATGTTTTCGCGCACCTCTCATGTCTTCACCTCGATCGCTATGTATTCGATCCTCTCAACACTTACCCTATATCTCTGTGTTTTCTCGCACATCTGATACATTCTCCCGTATCGCCGTGTTTTCGCACACCTCTCATAATTTCCTCTATTTTGCCGTGTTCTCGCGCACCTCTCATAACTTCCCCTATGTTTTCCCCTGTGTTTTCGCGCACGTCCCATTGCGTCCCCTTTATCGCTGTGTTTTCGCGCACCTCTCATACCTTCCCCTATATCGCTGTGTTTTCACGCACCTCTCTTAACTTCTCCTATATCGCTGTGATTTTGCACACCTCTCATACCTTCCCCTATATCGCTGTGTTTTCAGGCACCTCACATGGCTTCCCCAATATCGCCGTGTATTCATGCACATCTCATACCGTCCCCTATATCGCTGTGTTTTCGCACACCGCCCATAGCTTCGCCTACATCGCTGTTTTCGCGCATATCCCATAGCTTCACCTTGATCGCTGTGTTATTGCTCACCTCTCATAACTTACCCTGTATCGCCATGCTTTTGCGCACCTCGCATGTCTTAACCTATATCGCTATGTTTTCACTCCTATCATTACTTCCCCTATATCGCTGTGTTTTCTTGCACCTCTGATACATTCTCCTGTATTGCCATGTTTTCGCGCACCTCTTACAATTTCCCCTATATCGCCGTGTTCTCACACACCTCTCATACCTTCCCCTATATCACTGTCTTTTTGCTCATGTCCTATAGCGTCCCCTATATCGCTGTGTTTTCTCGCACCTCTGATACATTCCCCTGTATCGCCGTGGTTTCGCGCACATCACATAGGTTCCCCTTTCTCGCCCTGTTTTCGCGCACCTCCCATACCTTCCCCAATATTGCTTTGTTTTCGTGCACCTCTCCTACCTTCCCTTATATCGCTGTGTTTCCACGCACCTCTCATAACTTCTCCTATATCGCTGTATTTTTGCGCAGCTCTTATACCTTCCCCTATATTGCCGTGTTTTCATGGACATCTCATAATGTCCCCTATATCGCTGCGTATTCGCGCACCTCCCATAGCATCCCTTATATTGCTGTGTCTTCGCGCACCTCTCATACCTTCCTCTATATCGCTGTGTTTTCACGCACCTCTCATAATTTCTCCTATATTGCCGTATTTTTGCGCACCACTCATGGCTTCCCCAATATCGCCGTGTTTTCATGCATATCTCTTAACGTCCCCTATATCTTTGTGTATTCACGCAACTCCCATAGCATCCCCTGTATCGCTGTGCCTTCGCGCACCTCTCATACCTTCCCCTATATCGGCGTGTTTTCATGCACATCTCATAACGTCCCCTATATTGCTGTATTTTTGCGCAGCTCTTATACCTTCCCCTATATTGCCGTGTTTTCATGCACATCTCATAATGTCCTCTATATCGCTGCGTATTCGCGCACCTCCCATAGCATCCCTTATATTGCTGTGTCTTCGCGCACCTCTCATACCTTCCTGTATATCGCCCTGTTTTCGCGCACCTTCCATAACCTTCCCTATATCACTGTGTTTTCATGCACCTCTCATACCTCCCCCTATATCGCTGTGTTTTCACGCACCTCTCATAATTTCTCCTATATCGCCATATTTTTGCGCACCACTCATGGCTTCCCCAATATCGCCGTGTTTTCATGCACATCTATTATCGTCCCATATATCGCTGTGTATTCACGCACCGGCCATAGCATCCCCTATCTCGCTGTGACTTCGCACACCTCCCATACCTCCCCCTATATTGCCGTGTTTTTATGCACATCTCATACCGTCCCCTATATTACTGTGTTTTGGCGCACCTCCCATACCTTCCCCTATATCGCTGTGTTTTTGTGCACCTCTCATACCTTCCCCAATATCGCCCTGTTTTCGCGCATCTCCTATACCTTCCCTTATATTGCTGCATATTCGTGCACCTCTCATACCTTCCCGTACATTGCCCAGTGTTCGCCAACCTCCTATACCTTCCCTTGTATCGCTGCATTTTCGTGCACCTCTCATACCCTTCCCCTATATCGCTGTGTTTTCATGCACATCTCATAACGTCCCCTATTTCGCTGTGTATTCGTGCAATTCCCATAACATCCCCTATATCGCTGTGCCTTCGCGCACCTCTCATACCTTCCCCTATAATGCCGTGTTTTCATGCACATCTCATAACGTCCCCTATATCGCTGTGCTTTCGCGCACCTCTCATACCTTCCCCTATATCGCTGTGTCTTTGTGCACCTCTCATACCTTCACTAACATCGTTGCATTTTCATGCACATCTCATCATGTCCCCTATATCACTGTGTTTTCGCGCACCTTCCATAGCATCCCCTATATTGCTGTGCCTTCGCATACCTCCAGTAACTTCATCTATATCACCCTGTTTTCGAGCACCTTACATACCTTCCCCTATATCGCTGTGTTTTTGTGCACCTCTCATACCTCCCCCTATATCGCTGTGCCTTGCGCACCTCTCATACCTTCCCCTATATCACCCTGTTTTCGCGCACTTCCCATTCCTTCAGCTATATCGCTGTTTTCGTGCACCTCTCATACCTTCCCCTATATCGCTGTGTTTTCACACATCTCTCATAACTTCTCCTATATCACTGTGTTTTTTTTGCACCTCTCATACCTTCCCTAATATCGCTGCATTTTCATGCACATCTCATCACGTCCCCTATATCGTTGTGTATTCACGCACCTCCCATACCATCCCCTATATCGCTGTGCCTTGCGCACCTCTCATACCTTCCCCTATAGCGCTGTCTTTTTGCGCACATCCCATAGATTCACCTTTATCGCTGTGTTATTGCTCACCTCTCATAGCTTCCCCTGTATCACCGTGTTTTTGCTCACCTCTCATAGATTCCCCTATATCGCCCTGTTTTCGTGCACCTCCCATACCTTCCCCGATATCGCTGTGTTTTCTCGCACCTCCGATACATTCTCCTGTATTGCCATGTTTTCGCGCACCTCTTACAATTTCCCCTATATCGCAGTGTTCACGCACACCTCTCATACCTTCCCCTATATCACTGTTTTTTTGCGCATGTCCCATAGCTTCCCCTATATCGCTGTGTTTTGGCGCACCTCTCATAACTTCCCCAATATCACCCTGTTATCACGCACATCGCCTAGCTTCCACTATATTGCCCTGTTTTCGCGCACCTCTCATGTCTTCCCCTATATCAGTGTGTTTTCGCACACATCCCATAGCATACCCTATATTGCTGTGCCTTCGCACACCTCGCATACCTTCCTCTATATCGCCTTGTTCTCGACCACCTCCCATACCTTCCCCTTATCGCTGTGTTTTCGTGTAACTCTCATACCTCCCCCTATATCGCTGTATTTTCACGCACCTCTCATAGCGTCCCCTATATCGCTGTGTATTCGCGCACCTCCCATAGCATCCCCTATATCGCTGTGCCTTCGCGCACCTCACATACCTTCCCCTATATCGCCCTGTTTTCGCGCACCTCCGATTCCTTCCACTATATCGCTGTGCTTTCGTGCACCTTTCATACCTTCCCCTATATCGCTGTGTTTTCACACACCTCTCATAACTTCTCCTATATCACTGTGTTTTTGTGCACCTCTCATAACTTCCCTAATATCGCCGAGTTTTCATGCACATCTCATCACATCCCCTATATCGCTGTATATTCACACACCTCCCATCGCATCCCCTATATCGCTGTGCCTTGCGCACCTCTCATAGCTTCCCCTATATTGCTGTCTTTTCGCGCACATCTCCATAGATTCAGCTTTATTGCTGTGTTTTTGCTCTCCTCTCATAGCTTCCCCTGCATCGCCGTGTTTTTGCTCACCTGTCATGTCTTCACCTAGATCACTATGTTTTCGTTCCTCTCAATACTTCCCCTATATCGCTGTGTTATCTCGCACAATTGATACATTCTCCCGTATCGCCGTGTTTTCGCACACCTCTCATAATTTCCCCAATATCGCCGTGTTCTCGCACACATCCCATAACTTCCCCTATATTGCCCTGTTTTCGCGCACCTCTCATGTCTTCCACTACATAGCTGTGTTTTCTGGCACCTCTGATGCATTCCCATGTAACGCCAAGTTTTCGCGCACCTCTCATACCTTCCACTATGTCGCTGTGTTTTCATGCACATCTCATAACGTCCCCTATTTCATGTGTATTCGCGCACTTCCCATAACATCCCCTATTTCTCTGTGCCTTCGCGCACCTCTCATACCTTCCCCTATATCGCCGTGTTTTCATGCACATCTCATAACGTCCCCTATATCGCTGGGTTTTTACTCACCTCTCATAACTTACACTATATCGCCCTGCTTTCGAGCACCTCCCATACCTTCCCCTATATCGTTGTGTTTTCGTTTACCTCTCATACCTCCCCCTATATCGCTGTGTTTTCACGCATCTCTCATAACTTCCCCTACACTGCCGTTTTTTTATGCACATCTCATAACGTCCACTATTTCGCTGTGTATTCGTGCACCTCCCATAACATCCCCTATATCGCTGTGCCTTCGTGCACCTCCCATACCTTCCCCTATATCGCCCTGTTTTCGCCCACCTCCAATACCTTCCCTTATATCGCTGTGTTTTCATGCACCTCTCATACCTCCCCCTATATCGTTGTGTTTTCACGCACCTCTCATAACTTCTCCTATATTGCTGTAGTTTTGCGCACCTCTCATAACTTCCCCTATATCGCCGTGTTTTTATGCACATCTCATAATGTTTCCTACATCGCTGTGTATTCATGCACCTCCCATAGCATCCCCTATATCGCTGTGTCTTGCGCACCTCTCATAGTTTCCCCTATATCGCTGTCTTTTCGCGCACATCCCATAGATTCACCTTTATTGCTGTGTTATTGCTCACCTCCGATAGCTTCCCTGTATCGCCCTGTTTTTGCTCGCCTCTCATAGCTTCCCCTATATCGCCGTGTTTTCGTGCACTTCTCAGGTCTTCACCTAGATCACTATGTTTTCGTTCCTCTCAATACTTCCCCTATATCGCTGTTTTCTCGCACATCTGATACATTCTCCCGTATAGCCGTGTTTTCGCACACCTCTCATAATTTCCCCTATATCGCCGTGTTCTCGCACACCTCTCATAGCTTTCCCTATATCACTGTGTTTTCGCACACGTCCCATTGCGTCCCCTGTATCGCTGTGTTTTCGCGCACCTCTCATACCTTCCCCTATATAGCCCTATTTTCATGCACATCCCATGGCTTCCACTATACTGCCCTGTTTTCGCGCACCTCTCATGTATTCCACTACATCACTGTGTTTTCTGGCACCTCTGATGCATTCCCCTGTAACGCCAAGTTTTCGCGCACCTCTCATACTTTCCATTATATCGCCCTGTTTACGCGCACCTCTCCTACCTCTCCCTATATCGCCATGTTTTTATGCACATTTCATACCATCTCCTATATCGCTGTGTTTTCGCACACCTCCCATAGCATCCCCTATATTGCTGTGCCTTCGTGCACCTCTCATACCTTCCCCTATATCGCCCTGTTTTCGCGCACCTCTTATGTATTCCACTACATCGCTGTGTTTTCTGGCACCTCTGATGCATTCCCCTGTAACGCCAAGTTTTCGCGCACATCTCATACTTTCCCCTATATCGCCGTGTTTACGCGCACCTCTCATACCTCCCCCTATATCGCCATGTTTTTATGCACATTTCATACCGTCTCCTATATCTCTGTTTTCTCTCGCACCTCCCATAGCATCCCCTATATCGCTGTGCCTTTATGCACCTCTCATACCTTCCCCTAAATCGCCCTGTTTTCGCGCACCTCCTATACCTTCCCTTATATCGCTGCGTTTTCATGCACCTCTCATACCTTCCCGTATAACGCTGTGTTTTCATGCACATCTCATAACGTCCCCTATTTCGCTGTGTATTCGTGCAATTCCCATAACATCCCCTATATCGCTGTGCCTTCGCGCACCTCTCATACCTTCCCCTATAATGCCGTGTTTTCATGCACATCTCATAACGTCCCCTATATCGCTGTGCTTTCGCGCACCTCTCATACCTTCCCCTATATCGCTGTGTCTTTGTGCACCTCTCATACCTTCACTAACATCGTTGCATTTTCATGCACATCTCATCATGTCCCCTATATCACTGTGTTTTCGCGCACCTTCCATAGCATCCCCTATATTGCTGTGCCTTCGCATACCTCCAGTAACTTCATCTATATCACCCTGTTTTCGAGCACCTTACATACCTTCCCCTATATCGCTGTGTTTTTGTGCACCTCTCATACCTCCCCCTATATCGCTGTGCCTTGCGCACCTCTCATACCTTCCCCTATATCACCCTGTTTTCGCGCACTTCCCATTCCTTCAGCTATATCGCTGTTTTCGTGCACCTCTCATACCTTCCCCTATATCGCTGTGTTTTCACACATCTCTCATAACTTCTCCTATATCACTGTGTTTTTTTTGCACCTCTCATACCTTCCCTAATATCGCTGCATTTTCATGCACATCTCATCACGTCCCCTATATCGTTGTGTATTCACGCACCTCCCATACCATCCCCTATATCGCTGTGCCTTGCGCACCTCTCATACCTTCCCCTATAGCGCTGTCTTTTTGCGCACATCCCATAGATTCACCTTTATCGCTGTGTTATTGCTCACCTCTCATAGCTTCCCCTGTATCACCGTGTTTTTGCTCACCTCTCATAGATTCCCCTATATCGCCCTGTTTTCGTGCACCTCCCATACCTTCCCCGATATCGCTGTGTTTTCTCGCACCTCCGATACATTCTCCTGTATTGCCATGTTTTCGCGCACCTCTTACAATTTCCCCTATATCGCAGTGTTCACGCACACCTCTCATACCTTCCCCTATATCACTGTTTTTTTGCGCATGTCCCATAGCTTCCCCTATATCGCTGTGTTTTGGCGCACCTCTCATAACTTCCCCAATATCACCCTGTTATCACGCACATCGCCTAGCTTCCACTATATTGCCCTGTTTTCGCGCACCTCTCATGTCTTCCCCTATATCAGTGTGTTTTCGCACACATCCCATAGCATACCCTATATTGCTGTGCCTTCGCACACCTCGCATACCTTCCTCTATATCGCCTTGTTCTCGACCACCTCCCATACCTTCCCCTTATCGCTGTGTTTTCGTGTAACTCTCATACCTCCCCCTATATCGCTGTATTTTCACGCACCTCTCATAGCGTCCCCTATATCGCTGTGTATTCGCGCACCTCCCATAGCATCCCCTATATCGCTGTGCCTTCGCGCACCTCACATACCTTCCCCTATATCGCCCTGTTTTCGCGCACCTCCGATTCCTTCCACTATATCGCTGTGCTTTCGTGCACCTTTCATACCTTCCCCTATATCGCTGTGTTTTCACACACCTCTCATAACTTCTCCTATATCACTGTGTTTTTGTGCACCTCTCATAACTTCCCTAATATCGCCGAGTTTTCATGCACATCTCATCACATCCCCTATATCGCTGTATATTCACACACCTCCCATCGCATCCCCTATATCGCTGTGCCTTGCGCACCTCTCATAGCTTCCCCTATATTGCTGTCTTTTCGCGCACATCTCCATAGATTCAGCTTTATTGCTGTGTTTTTGCTCTCCTCTCATAGCTTCCCCTGCATCGCCGTGTTTTTGCTCACCTGTCATGTCTTCACCTAGATCACTATGTTTTCGTTCCTCTCAATACTTCCCCTATATCGCTGTGTTATCTCGCACAATTGATACATTCTCCCGTATCGCCGTGTTTTCGCACACCTCTCATAATTTCCCCAATATCGCCGTGTTCTCGCACACATCCCATAACTTCCCCTATATTGCCCTGTTTTCGCGCACCTCTCATGTCTTCCACTACATAGCTGTGTTTTCTGGCACCTCTGATGCATTCCCATGTAACGCCAAGTTTTCGCGCACCTCTCATACTTTCCCCTATATCGCCGTGTTTACGCGCACCTCTCATACCTCCCCGTATATCGCCATGTTTTTATGCACATCTCATACCGTCTCCTATATCGCTGTGTTTTCGCACACCTCCCATAGCATCCCCATAGCGCTGTGCCTTCGTGCACCTCTCATACCTTCCCCTATATTGACGTTTTCGCGCACCTCCTATAACTTCCCTTATATCACTGCGTTTTCGTGCACCTCTCATACCTTCCACTATGTCGCTGTGTTTTCATGCACATCTCATAACGTCCCCTATTTCATGTGTATTCGCGCACTTCCCATAACATCCCCTATTTCTCTGTGCCTTCGCGCACCTCTCATACCTTCCCCTATATCGCCGTGTTTTCATGCACATCTCATAACGTCCCCTATATCGCTGGGTTTTTACTCACCTCTCATAACTTACACTATATCGCCCTGCTTTCGAGCACCTCCCATACCTTCCCCTATATCGTTGTGTTTTCGTTTACCTCTCATACCTCCCCCTATATCGCTGTGTTTTCACGCATCTCTCATAACTTCCCCTACACTGCCGTTTTTTTATGCACATCTCATAACGTCCACTATTTCGCTGTGTATTCGTGCACCTCCCATAACATCCCCTATATCGCTGTGCCTTCGTGCACCTCCCATACCTTCCCCTATATCGCCCTGTTTTCGCCCACCTCCAATACCTTCCCTTATATCGCTGTGTTTTCATGCACCTCTCATACCTCCCCCTATATCGTTGTGTTTTCACGCACCTCTCATAACTTCTCCTATATTGCTGTAGTTTTGCGCACCTCTCATAACTTCCCCTATATCGCCGTGTTTTTATGCACATCTCATAATGTTTCCTACATCGCTGTGTATTCATGCACCTCCCATAGCATCCCCTATATCGCTGTGTCTTGCGCACCTCTCATAGTTTCCCCTATATCGCTGTCTTTTCGCGCACATCCCATAGATTCACCTTTATTGCTGTGTTATTGCTCACCTCCGATAGCTTCCCTGTATCGCCCTGTTTTTGCTCGCCTCTCATAGCTTCCCCTATATCGCCGTGTTTTCGTGCACTTCTCAGGTCTTCACCTAGATCACTATGTTTTCGTTCCTCTCAATACTTCCCCTATATCGCTGTTTTCTCGCACATCTGATACATTCTCCCGTATAGCCGTGTTTTCGCACACCTCTCATAATTTCCCCTATATCGCCGTGTTCTCGCACACCTCTCATAGCTTTCCCTATATCACTGTGTTTTCGCACACGTCCCATTGCGTCCCCTGTATCGCTGTGTTTTCGCGCACCTCTCATACCTTCCCCTATATAGCCCTATTTTCATGCACATCCCATGGCTTCCACTATATTGCCCTGTTTTCGCGCACCTCTCATGTATTCCACTACATCACTGTGTTTTCTGGCACCTCTGATGCATTCCCCTGTAACGCCAAGTTTTCGCGCACCTCTCATACTTTCCATTATATCGCCCTGTTTACGCGCACCTCTCCTACCTCTCCCTATATCGCCATGTTTTTATGCACATTTCATACCATCTCCTATATCGCTGTGTTTTCGCACACCTCCCATAGCATCCCCTATATTGCTGTGCCTTCGTGCACCTCTCATACCTTCCCCTATATCGCCCTGTTTTCGCGCACCTCTTATGTATTCCACTACATCGCTGTGTTTTCTGGCACCTCTGATGCATTCCCCTGTAACGCCAAGTTTTCGCGCACATCTCATACTTTCCCCTATATCGCCGTGTTTACGCGCACCTCTCATACCTCCCCCTATATCGCCATGTTTTTATGCACATTTCATACCGTCTCCTATATCTCTGTTTTCTCTCGCACCTCCCATAGCATCCCCTATATCGCTGTGCCTTTATGCACCTCTCATACCTTCCCCTAAATCGCCCTGTTTTCGCGCACCTCCTATACCTTCCCTTATATCGCTGCGTTTTCATGCACCTCTCATACCTTCCCGTATAACGCTGTGTTTTCATGCACATCTCATAACGTCCCCTATTTCGCTGTGTATTCGTGCAATTCCCATAACATCCCCTATATCGCTGTGCCTTCGCGCACCTCTCATACCTTCCCCTATAATGCCGTGTTTTCATGCACATCTCATAACGTCCCCTATATCGCTGGGTTTTCACGCACCTCTCATAACTTCCCCTATATCATCGTGCTTTCGAGCACCTCCCATACCTTCCCCTATATCGCTGTGTTTTCGTGTACCTCTCATACCTCCCCCGAGATTGCTGTGTTTTCGCGCACCTCTAATAACTTCTCCTATATTGCTGTATTATTGCGCACCTCTCATAACTTCCCCTATATCGCCGTGTTTTCATGCACCTCTCATACCTTCCCTATATCGCTGTGTTTTCACACACCTCTCATAACTTCCCCTATATTGCTGTGTTTTTGTGCACCCCTCATAACTTCCCTAATATCGCTGCGTTTTCATGCACATCTCATCACGTCCCCTATATCGCTGTGTATTCACGCACCTCTCATACCTCCCCCTCTATCGCTGTGCCTTGCGCACCTCTCATACCTTCCCCTATATCGCTGTCTTTTCGCGCACATCCCATAGATTCACCTTTATCGCTGTGTTATTGCTCACCTCTCATAGATTCCCCTGTATCGCCGTGTTTTTGCTCACCTCTCATAGCTTCCCCCATATGTTCGTGTCTTTGCGCACCTCTCATGTCTTCACTTAGATCGCTATGTTTTTTACTCCTCTAAATACTTACCCTATATCGCTGTGTTTTCTCGCATATCTGATACATTCTCCCATATCGCCGTGTTTTCGCACACTTCTCATACCTTCCCCTATATCACTGTGTTTTCGCGAACGTCCCATTGCGTCCCCTATATCGTCCTGTTTTCGCGCACCTCTCATTAATTCCCCTATATCACCCTGCTTTCGAGCACCTCCCATACCTTCCCCTATATCGCTGAGTTTTCGTGTACCTCTCATACCTCCCCCTATATTGCTGTGTTTTCACGCACCTCTAATAACTTCTCCTATATTGCTGTATTATTGCGCACCTCTCATAACTTCCCCTGTATCGCCGTGTTTTCGTGCACCTCTCATACCTTCCCTACATCGCTGTGTTTTCACACACCTCTCATAACTTCTCCTATATCGCTGTGTTTTTGTGCAC
This sequence comes from Mobula birostris, assembly GCF_030028105.1. NCBI lineage: Eukaryota > Metazoa > Chordata > Chondrichthyes > Myliobatiformes > Myliobatidae > Mobula > Mobula birostris. Next base: position 49,832 of record NW_027275169.1, read on the forward strand.
CTCTCATACCTTCCCCTATATCGCCCTGTTTTTGTACATCTCCCATTCCTGTCTCTATATCGCTGTGTTTTCGTGCACCTTTCATACCTTCCCCTATATCACTGTGTTTTCACACACCTCTCATAACTTCTCCTATATCGCTGTGTTTTTGTGCACCTCTCATACCTTCCCTAATATCGCTGCGTTTTCATGCACATCTCATCACATCCACTATATCGCTGTGTATTCACGCACCTCCCATAGCATCCCCTATATCGCTGTGCCTTGCGCACCTCTCATAGCTTCGCCTATATCGCTGTCTTTTCGCGCAATCCCATAGATTCACCTTTATCACTGCGTTATTGCTCACCTCTCATAGCTTCCCTGTATCCCCCTGTTTTTGCTCACCTCTCATAGCTTCCCCTATATCGCCGTGTTTTCGCGCCCTTCTCATGTCTTCACCTAGATCGCAGTGTTTTCGTTCCTCTCAATACTTCCCCTATATCGCTGTTTTCTAGCACATCTGATACATTCTCCTGTATCGCCGTGTTTTCGCACACCTCTCATAATTTCCCATATATCGCCGTGTTCTTGCACACCTCTCATACCTTTCCCTACGTCACTGTGTTTTCGCAGACTTCCCATTGCGTCCCCTATATCGCTGTGTTTTCGCGCACCTCTCATCGCTTCCCCTGTATCGCCCAATTTTCATGCACGTCCCATAGCTTCCTCTATATTGCCCTGTTTTCGCGCACCTCTCATGTATTCCACTACATCACTGTGTTTTCTGGCACCTCTGATGCATTCCCCTGTAACGCCAAGTTTTCGCGCACCTCTCATACTTTCCATTATATCGCCGTGTTTACGCGCACCTCTCATACCTCACCCTATATGGCCATGTTTTTACGCACATCTCATACCGTCTCCTATATCGCTGTGTTTTCGCACACCTCCCATAGCATCCCCTATATTGCTGTGCCTTCGTGCACCTCTCATACCTTCCCCTTTATCGCCCTGTTTTCGCGCACCTCTCATGTATTCCACTACATCGCTGTGTTTTCTGGCACCTCTGATGCATTCCCTTGTAATGCCAAGTTTTCGTGCACCTCGCATACTTTCCCCTATTTCGCCGAGTATACGCACACCTTTCATACCTCCCCCTATATCGCCACGTTTTTATGCACATCTCATCCCGTCTCCTATATCGCTGTGCTTTTGCGCACCTACCATAGCATCCCCTATATCGAATGTGCCTTTTTGCACCTCTCATACCTTCCCCTATAGCGCCCTGTTTTCGCGCACCTCCTATACCTTCCCTTATAAAGCTGCATTTTCGTGCACCTCTCATACCTTCCCCTATATCGCCGTGTTTTCATGCACATCTCATAACGTCCCCTATATCGCTGGGTTTTCACGCACATCTCATAACTTCCCCTATATCACCCTGCTTTCGAGCACCTCGCATACCTTCCCCTATATCGCTGTTTTTTCGTGTACCTCTCATACCTCCCCCTATATCGCTGTGTTTTCACGCACCTCTAATAACTTCTGCTATATTGCTGTATTATTGCGCACCTCTCATAACTTCCCCAATATCGCCGTGTTTTTATGCACATCTCATAATGTCCCCTATATCGCTGTGTATTAGTGCACCTCCCATACCTTCCCTTATATCGCTGTGTTTTCGCACACCTCTCATAACTTTTCCTATATCGCTGTGTTTTTGTGCACCTCTCATACCTTCCCTAATATCGCTGCGTTTTCATGGACATCTCATCACGTTCCCTATATCGCTGTGTATTCACGCACCTCCCATAGCATCCCCTATATCGCTGTGCCTTGCGCACCTCTCATAGCTTCCCCTATATCGCTGTCTTTTCGCACTCATCCCATAGATTCACCTTTCTCACTGTGTTATTGCTCATCTCTCATAGCTTCCCCTGTATCGCCGTGTTTTTGCTCACCTCTCTTAGCTTCCCCCATATCGCCGTGTTTTCGCGCACCTCTCATGTCTTCACCTAGATCACTATGTTGTCGCTCCTCTCAATACTTCCCCTATATCGCTGTGTTTTCTCGCACATCTGATACCGCCCCCTATATCGCCGTGTTTTTATACACATCTCATACCGTCCCCTATATTACTGTGTATTCGCGCACCTCCCATAGCATCCCCTATATCGCTGTGCCTTCGCGCACCTCACATACCTTACCCTATATCGCCCTGTTATCGCGCACCTCCGATTCCTTTCCCTATATCGCTGTGTTTTCGTGCACCTTTCATACCTTCCCCTTTATCGCTGTGTTTTCACACACCTCTCATAACTTCTCCAATATCACTGGGTTTTTATGCACCTCTCATACCTTCCCTTATATTGCCGTTTTCGCGCACCTCCTATAACTTCCCTTATATCACTGCGTTTTCGTGCACCTCTCATACCTTCCACTGTATCGCTGTGTTTTCATGCACATCTCATAACGTCCCCTATTTCGCTGTGTATTCGTGCACTTCGCATAACATCCCCTATATCGCTGTGCCTTGCGCACCTCTCATACCTTCCCCTATATCACCGTGTTTTCATGCACATCTCATAACGTCCCCTATATCGCTGGGTTTTTACGCACCTCTCATAACTTCCCCTATATCGCCCTGCTTTCGAGCACCTCCCATACATTCCCCTATATTGCTGTGTTTTCGTTTACCTCTCATAACTCCCCCTATATCGCTGTGTTTTCAAGCACCTCTCATAACTTCTCATATATTGCTGTATTATTGCGCAGCTCTCATAACTTCCCCTGTATCGCCGTGTTTTCGTGCACCTCTCATACCTTCCCTACATCGCTGTGTTTTCACACACCTCTCATAACTTCCCCTATATCGCCCTGCTTTCGAGCACCTCCCATACCTCCCCCTATATCGCTGTGTTTTCACGCACCTCTCATAACTTCCCCTATACTGCCGTTTTTTTATGCACATCTCATAACGTCCCCTATTTCGCTGTGTATTCGTGCACCTCCCATAACATCCCCTATATCGCTGTGCCTTCGTGCACCTCCCATACCTTCCCCTATATCGCCCTGTTTTCGCCCACCTCCAATACCTTCCCTTATATCGCTGTGTTTTCATGCACCTCTCATACCTCTCCCTATATCGTTGTGTTTTCACGCACCTCTCATAACTTCTCCTTTATTGCTGTAGTTTTGCGCACCTCTCATAACTTCCCCTATATCGCCGTGTTTTTATGCACATCTTATAATGTTCCCTATATCGCTGTGTATTCACGCACCTCCCATAGCATACCCTATATCGCTGTGTCTTGCGCACCTCTCATAGCTTCCCCTATATCGCTGTCTTTTCGCGCACATCCCATAGATTCACCTTTATCGCTGTGTTATTACTCACCTCTGATAACTTCCCTGTATCGCCCTGTTTTTGCTCACCTCTCATAGCTTCCCCTATATCGCCATGTTTTCGTGCACTTCTCAGGTCTTCACCTAGATCACTATGTTTTCGTTCCTCTCAATACTTCCCCTATATCGCTGTTTTCTCGCACATCTGATACATTCTCCCGTATAGCCGTGTTTTCGCACACCTCTCATAATTTCCCCTATATCACCGTGTTCTCGCACACCTCTCATAGCTTTCCCTATATGACTGTGTTTTCGCACACGTCCCATTGCGTCCCCTGTATCGCTGTGTTTTCGCGCACCTCTCATACCTTCCCCTATATAGCCCTATTTTCATGCACATCCCATAGCTTCCACTATATTGCCCTGTTTTCGCACACCTCTCATGTATTCCACTACATCACTGTGTTTTCTGGCACCTCTGATGCATTCCCCCGTAACGCCAAGTTTTCGCGCACCTCTCATACTTTCCATTATATCGCCCTGTTTACGCGCACCTCTCCTACCTCTCCCTAGATCGCCATGTTTTTCTGCACATTTCATACCGTCTCCTATATCGCTGTGTTTTCGCACACCTCCCATAGCATCCCCTATATTGCTGTGCCTTCGTGCACCTCTCATACCTTCCGCTATATCGCCCTGTTTTCGCGCACCTCTTATGTATTCCACTACATCGCTGTGTTTTCTGGCACCTCTGATGCATTCCCCTGTAACGCCAAGTTTTCGCGCACATCTCATACTTTCCCCTATATCGCCGTGTTTACGCGCACCTCTCATATCTCCCCCTATATCGCCATGTTTTTATGCACATTTCATACCGTCTCCTATATCGCTGTTTTCTCGCGCACCTCCCATAGCATCCCCTATATCGCTGTGCCTTCATGCACCTCTCATACCTTCCCCTAAATCGCCCTGTTTTCGCGCACCTCCTATACCTTCCCTTATATCGCTGCGTTTTCGTGCACCTCTCATACCTTCCCGTATAACGCTGTGTTTTCATGCACATCTCATAACGTCCCCTATATCGCTGGGTTTTCACACACCTCTCATAACTTCCCCTATATTGCTGTGTTTTTGTGCACCTCTCATAACTTCCCCTATATCACCCTGCTTTCGAGCACCTCGCATACCTTCCCCTATATCGCTGTTTTTTCGTGTACCTCTCATACCTCCCCCTATATCGCTGTGTTTTCACACACCTCTAATAACTTCTGCTATATTGCTGTATTATTGCGCACCTCTCATAACTTCCCCAATATCGCCGTGTTTTTATGCACATCTCATAATGTCCCCTATATCGCCGTGTATTAGTGCACCTCCCATACCTTCCCTTATATCGCTGTGTTTTCGCACACCTCTCATAACTTTTCCTATATCGCTGTGTTTTTGTGCACCTCTCATACATTCCCTAATATAGCTGCGTTTTCATGGACATCTCATCACGTTCCCTATATCGCTGTGTATTCACGCACCTCCCATAGCATCCCCTATATCGCTGTGCCTTGCGCACCTCTCATAGCTTCCCCTATATCGCTGTCTTTTCGCGCTCATCCCATAGATTCACCTTTCTCACTGTGTTATTGCTCATCTCTCATAGCTTCCCCTGTATCGCCGTGTTTTTGCTCACCTCTCATAGCTTCCCCCATATCGCCGTGTTTTCGCGCACCTCTCATGTCTTCGCCTAGATCGCTATGTTTTCGCTCCTCTCAATACTTCCCCTATATCGCCCTGTTTTCGCGCACCTCCGATTCCTTCCCCTATATCGCTGTGTTTTCGTGCACCTTTCATACCTTCCCCTTTATCGCTGTGTTTTCACACACCTCTCATAACTTCTCCAATATCACTGGGTTTTTATGCACCTCTCATACCTTCCCTTATATTGCCGTTTTCGCGCACCTCCTATAACTTCCCTTATATCACTGCGTTTTCGTGCACCTCTCATACCTTCCACTATATCGCTGTGTTTTCATGCACATCTCATAACGTCCCCTATTTCGCTGTGTATTCGTGCACTTCGCATAACATCCCCTATTTCTCTGTGCCTTCGCGCACCTCTCATACCTTCCCCTATATCACCGTGTTTTCATGCACATCTCATAACGTCCCCTATATCGCTGGGTTTTTACGCACCTCTCATAACTTCCCCTATATCGCCCTGCTTTCGAGCACCTCCCATACATTCCCCTATATCGCTGTGTTTTCGTTTACCTCTCATAACTCCCCCTATATCGCTGTGTTTTCAAGCACCTCTCATAACTTCTCATATATTGCTGTATTTTTATGCACATCTCATAACGTCCCCTATTTCGCTGTGTATTCGTGCACCTCCCATACCTTCCCCTATATCGCCCTGTTTTTGCGCACCTCCTATACCTTCCCTTGTATCGCTGCGTTTTCGTGCACCTCTCATAACTTCCCCTATATCGCCCTGTTTTCGCGCTCCTCTCATACCTTCCCCTATATCACTGTGTTTTCACGCACCTCACATAACTTTCCCTATATCGCTGTGCTTTTGAACACCTCTCATTGTTTCCCGTCTATCGCCGTGTATTCATGCACATCTCATACCGTCCCCTATATCGCTGTGTTTTTGTGCACCTCTCATACCTTCCCTAATATCACTGCGTTTTCGTGCACATCTCATCACGTTCCCTATATCGCTGTGTATTCACGCACCTCCCATAGCATCCCCTATATCGCTGTGCCTTGCGCACCTCTCATAGCTTCCCCTATATCGCTGTCTTTTCGCCCTCATCCCATAGATTCACCTTTATCGCTGTGTTATTGCTCACCTCTCATAGATTCCCCTATATCGCCGTGTTTTTTCTCACCTCTCATACCTTCCCCCATATCGCCGTGTTTTCGCGCACCTCTCATGTCTTCACCAAGATCGCTATGTTTTTGCTCCTCTCATTACTTCCCCTATATCGCTGTGTTTTCTCGCACGTCTGATACATTCTCCCGTATCGCCGTGTTTTTGCACACCTCTCATACCTTCCCCTATGTCACTGTGTTTTCGCGCACGTCCCATAGAGTCCCCTATATCGCTGTGCTTTCGCGCAGTTCTCTTACCTTCCACTACATCGCCCTGTTTTTGCGCACATCCCATAGCTTCCACTATATTGCCCTGTTTTCGGGCACCTCTCATGTCTTCCCCTATATCGCTGCGTTTTCTCGCACCTCTAATGCATTCGCCTGTAACGCCAAGTTTTCGCGCACCTCTCCTACTTTCCCCTATATCGCCGTGTTTTCGTGCACCTCTCATAGCTTCCCATATATGGCCATGTTTTCATACAAATCTCATACCGTCCCCTATATCACTGTGTTTTCGCGCACCTCCCATAGCATTCCCTATATCGCTGTGCCTTCGTGCACCTCTCATACCTTTCCGTATATCGCCGTGTTTTCCTGCACATCTCATAAAGTCCCCTATATCGCCGTACTTTTGCTCACCTCTCATAACTTCCTCTATATCGCCATGTTTTCGCACACCTCTCATAACTTCCCCTATATCGCTGTGTTTTCGCACAACTCTCATGGTTTCCCGACTATCGCCGTGTATTCATTCACATCTCGTACCGTCCCCTATATCGCTGTGTTTTCACACACCTCTCATACCGTCCCCTATATCGCTGTGTTTTCACACACCTCTCATACCTTTCCCTATATCGCTGTCTTTTCGTGCACATCGCATAGATTCACCTTTATCGCTGTGTTATTGCTCACATCTCATAGCTTCCCCTACATCGCCGTGTTTTTGCGCACCTCTCATCACTTCCCCTATATCGCCGTATTTTTATCCACATCTCATATCTTACCCTATATCGCCCTGTTTTCATGCTCCTCGCAGTCATTCACCTATATCGCTGTTTTCGTGCACCTCTCATACCTTCCCAATATCGCTGTGTTTTCACACACCTCTCATAACTTCTCCTATATCGCTGTGTTTTTGTGCACCTCTCATAACTTCCCTAATATCGCTGCGTTTTCATGCACATCTCATCACGTCCCCTATATCGCTGTGTATTCACGCACCTACCATACATCCCCTATATCGCTGTGCCTTGCGCACCTCTCATTCCTTCCCCTAAATCGCTGTCTTTTTGCGCACATCCCATAGATTCACTATCGCTGTGTTATTGCTCACCTCTCATAGCTTCCCCTGTATCACCGTGTTTTTGCGCACCTCTCATAACTCCCCCTATATCACCGTGTTGTTATGCACATCTCATAACGTCCCCTATATCGCTGTGTATTCGCGCACCTCCCATAGCATCCCCTATATCGCTGTGCCTTCGCGCACCTCTCATACCTTCCCCTATATCGCCGTGTTTTCGTGCACCTCTCATGTTGTCTCCTAGGTTGCTATGTTTTCACTCCACTCAATACTTCCCCTATATCGTTGTGTTTTCTTGCACATCTGATACATTCTCCCGTATCGTCGTGTTTTCGCGCACCTCTCATGATTTTCCCTATATCGCCGTGTTTTCGCGCACCTCTCATACCTTCCCCTATATCACTGTGTTTTCTCGCATCTCTGATGCATTTCCCTGTATCGTCCTGTTTTCGCGCACCTCTCATGTATTCCACTACATCGCTGTGTTTTAGCGCACCTCTCATACCTCCCCCTATATCGCCGTGTTTTTATGCACATCTCATACCGTCCCCTATATCGCTGTGTTTTCGCGAACCTCTCATACCTCCCCCTATATCGCCCTGTTTTTGCGCACATCCCATAGCATCCCCAATATTGCTGTGTTTTCACACACCTCTCATAACTTCTCCTATATCACTGTGTTTTTGTGCACCTCTCATACCTTCCCTAATATCGCTGAGTTTTCATGCACATCTCATCACGTCCCCTATATCGCTGTGTATTCGTGCACCTCGCATAACATTCCCTATATCGCTGTGCCTTCGCGCACCTATTATACCTTCCCCTATATCGCCGTATTTTCATGCACATCTCATAATCTCCCCCATATCGCTGGGTTTCCACGCATCTCTCATAACTTCCCCTATATCGCCCTGTTTTCTCGCTCCTCTCATACCTTCCCCTATATCACTGTGTTTTCACGCACCTCTCATAACTTTCCCTATATCGCTGTGTTTTCGCGAACCTCTCATACCTCCCCCTATATCGCCCTGTTTTTGCGCACATCCCATAGCATCCCCAATATTGCTGTGTTTTCACACACCTCTCATAACTTCTCCTATATCACTGTGTTTTTGTGCACCTCTCATACCTTCCCTAATATCGCTGAGTTTTCATGCACATCTCATCACATCCCCTATATCGCTGTATATTCACACACCTCCCATCGCATCCCCTATATCGCTGTGCCTTGCGCACCTCTCATAGCTTCCCCTATATTGCTGTCTTTTCGCGCACATCTCCATAGATTCAGCTTTATCGCTGTGTTATTGCTCTCCTCTCATAGCTTCCTCTGTATCGCCGTGTTTTTGCTCACCTGTCATGTCTTCACCTAGATCACTATGTTTTCGCTCCTCTCAATACTTCCCCTATATCGCTGTGTTTTCTCGCACAATTGATACATTCTCCCGTATCGCCGTGTTTTCGCACACCTCTCACAATGTCCCCAATATCGCCGTGTTCTCGCACACCTCTCATACCTTCCCCTATATCGCCCTCTTTTCGCGCACATCCCATACCTTCCGCTATATTGCCCTGTTTTCGCGCACCTCTCATGTCTTCCACTATATCGCTGTGTTTTCTGGCACATCTGATGCATTCCCATGTAACGCCAAGTTTTCGCGCACCTCTCATACTTTCCCCTATATTGCCGTGTATACGCGCACCTCTCATACCTCCCCGTATATTGCCATGTTTTTATGCACATCTCATACCGTCTCCTATATCGCTGTGTTTTCGCGCACCTCCCATAGCAACCCCTGTATCGCTGTGCCTTCGTGCACCTCTTATACCTTCCCCTATATCGCCCTGTTTTCGCGCACCTCCTATAACTTCCCGTATATCACTGCGTTTTCGTGCACCTCTCATACCTTCCACTATATCGCTGTGTTTTCATGCACATCTCATAACGTCCCCTATTTCGCTGTGTATTCGTGCACATCCCATAACATTCCCTATTTCTCTGTGCCTTCGCGCACCTCTCATACCTTCCCCTATATCGCCGTGTTTTCATGTACATCTCATAACGTCCCCTATATCGCTGTGTTTTCGTTTACCTCTCATACCTCCCCCTATATCGCTGTGTTTTCAAGCACCTCTCATAAATTCTCATATATTCCTGTATTTTTGCGCACATCTCATAACTTCCCCTATATTGTTGTTTTTTTATACACATCACATAACGTCCCCTATTTCACTGTGTATTCGTGCACCTCCCATTGCATCCCCTATATCGCTGTGCCTTGCGCACCTCTCATAGCTTCCCCTATATCGCTGTCTTTTCGCGCACATCCCATAGATTCACCTTTATCGCTGCGTTATTGCTCACCTCTCATAGCTTCCTAGTATCGCCCTGTTTTTGCTCACCTCTCATAGCTTCCCTTATATCGCTGTGTTTTCGCGCCCTTCTCTTGTCTTCACCTAGATCGCTATGTTTTCGTTCCTCTCAATACTTCCCCTATATCGCTGTTTTCTAGCACATCTGATACATTCTCCCGTATCGCCGTGTTTTCGCACACCTCTCATAATTTCCCCTATATCGCCGTGTTCTCGCACACCTCTCATACCTTTCCCTATATCACTCTGTTTTCGCACACGTCCCATTGCGTCCCCTATATCGCTGTGTTTTCACGCACCTCTCATACCTTCCCCTATATCGCACTATTTTCATACACATCCCATAGCTTCCACTATTTTCCTGTTTTCGCACACCTCTCATGTATTCCACTACATCGCTGTGTTTTCTCTGCACCGCTGATACATTCTCCCGTATCGCCGTGTTTTCGCACACCTCTCATAATTTCCCCTATATCGCCGTGTTCTCGCACACCTCTCATACCTTTCCCTATATCACTCTGTTTTCGCACACGTCCCATTGCGTCCCCTATATCGCTGTGTTTTCACGCACCTCTCATACCTTCCCCTATATCGCACTATTTTCATACACATCCCATAGCTTCCACTATATGCCCTGTTTTCGCACACCTCTCATGTATTCCACTACATCGCTGTGTTTTCTCTGCACCGCTGATGCATTCCCCTGTAACGCCAAGTTTTCGCGCACATCTCATAATTTCCGCTATATCGCAGTGTTTACGCGCACCTCTCATACCTCCCCCTATATCGCCATGTTTTTATGCACATCTTTACCGTCTCCTATATCGCTGTTTTCTGGCGCACCTCCTATAGCATCCCCTATATCGCTGTGCCTTCATGCACCTCTCATACTTTCCCCTATAACGCTGTGTTTTCATGCACACCTCATAATGTCCCCTATTTCGCTGTGTATTCGTGCACCTCCCATAACATCCCCTATATCGCTGTGCCTTCGCGCATCTCTCATACCTTCCCCTATATCGCCGTGTTTTCATGCACATCTCATAACGTCCCCAATATCGCTGAGTTTTCACGCACCTCTCATAACTTCCCCTATATCACCCTGCTTTCGAGCACCTCCCATACCTTCCCCTATATCGCTGTGTTTTCAAGCACCGCTAATAAATTCTCCTATATTGCTGTATTATTGCGCACCTCTCATAACTTCCCCTATATCGCCGTGTTCTCGCACACTTCTCATACCTTCCCCTATATCACTGTGTTTTCGCGAACGTCCCATTGCGTCCCCTATATCGTCCTGTTTTCGCGCACCTCTCATTAATTCCCCTATATCACCCTGCTTTCGAGCACCTCCCATACCTTCCCCTGTATCGCTGAGTTTTCGTGTACCTCTCATACCTCCCCCTATATTGCTGTGTTTTCACGCACCTCTAATAACTTCTCCTATATTGCTGTATTATTGCGCACCTCTCATAACTTCCCCTGTATCGCCGTGTTTTCGTGCACCTCTCATACCTTCCCTACATCGCTGTGTTTTCACACACCTCTCGTAACGTCGCCTAAATCGCTGTGTTTTTGTGCACCTCTCATACCTTCCCCTATATCGCCCTGTTTTTGTACATCTCCCATTCCTGCCTCTATATCGCTGTGTTTTCGTGCACCTTTCATACCTTCCCCTATATCACTGTGTTTTCACACACCTCTCATAACTTCTCCTATATCGCTGTGTTTTTGTGCACCTCTCATACCTTCCCTAATATCGCTGCGTTTTCATGCACATCTCATCACATCCACTATATCGCTGTGTATTCACGCACCTCCCATAGCATCCCCTATATCGCTGTGCCTTGCGCACCTCTCATAGCTACGCCTATATCGCTGTCTTTTCGCGCAATCCCATAGATTCACCTTTATCACTGCGTTATTGCTCACCTCTCATAGCTTCCCTGTATCCCCCAGTTTTTGCTCACCTCTCATAGCTTCCCCTATATCGCCGTTTTTTCGCGCCCTTCTCATGTCTTCACCTAGATCGCAGTGTTTTCGTTCCTCTCAATACTTCCCCTATATCGCTGTTTTCTAGCACATCTGATACATTCTCCCGTATCGCCATGTTTTCGCACACCTCTCATAATTTCCCATATATCGCCGTGTTCTCGCACACCTCTCATACCTTTCCCTACGTCACTGTGTTTTCGCAGACTTCCCATTGCGTCCCCTATATCGCTGTGTTTTCGCGCACCTCTCATCGCTTCCCCTATATCGCCCAATTTTCATGCACGTCCCATAGCTTCCACTATATTGCCCTGTTTTCGCGCACCTCTCATGTATTCCACTACATCACTGTGTTTTCTGGCACCTCTGATGCATTCCCCTGTAACGCCAAGTTTTCGCGCACCTCTCATACTTTCCATTATATCGCCGTGTTTACGCACACCTCTCATACCTCACCCTATATGGCCATGTTTTTATGCACATCTCATACCGTCTCCTATATCGCTGTGTTTTCGCACACCTCCCATAGCATCCCCTATATTGCTGTGCCTTCGTGCACCTCTCATACCTTCCCCTTTATCGCCCTGTTTTCGCGCACCTCTCATGTATTCCACTACATCGCTGTGTTTTCTGGCACCTCTGATGCATTCCCTTGTAATGCCAAGCTTTCGCGCACCTCGCATACTTTCCCCTATATCGCCGTGTTTACGCGCAGCTCTCATACCTCCCCCTATATCGCCACGTTTTTATGCACATCTCATCCCGTCTCCTATATCGCTGTGCTTTTGCGCACCTACCATAGCATCCCCTATAACGAATGTGCCTTTTTGCACCTCTCATACCTTCCCCTATAGCGCCCTGTTTTCGCGCACCTCCTATACCTTCCCTTATAAAGCTGCATTTTCGTGCACCTCTCATACCTTCCCCTATATCGCCGTGTTTTCATGCACATCTCATAACGTCCCCTATATCGCTGGGTTTTCACGCACCTCTCATAACTTCCCCTATATCACCCTCCTTTCGAGCACCTCGCATACCTTCCCCTATATCGCTGTTTTTTCGTGTACCTCTCATACCTCCCCCTATATCGCTGTGTTTTCACGCACCTCTAATAACTTCTGCTATATTGCTGTATTATTGCGCACCTCTCATAACTTCCCCAATATCGCCGTGTTTTTATGCACATCTCATAATGTCCCCTATATCGCTGTGTATTAGTGCACCTCCCATACCTTCCCTTATATCGCTGTGTTTTCACACACCTCTCATAACTTTTCCTATATCGCTGTGTTTTTGTGCACCTCTCATACCTTCCCTAATATAGCTGCGTTTTCATGGACATCTCATCACGTTCCCTATATCGCTGTGTATTCACGCACCTCCCATAGCATCCCCTATATCGCTGTGCCTTGCGCACCTCTCATAGCTTCCCCTATATCGCTGTCTTTTCGCGCTCATCCCATAGATTCACCTTTCTCACTGTGTTATTGCTCATCTCTCATAGCTTCCCCTGTATCGCCGTGTTTTTGCTCACCTCTCATAGCTTCCCCCATATCGCCGTGTTTTCGCGCACCTCTCATGTCTTCGCCTAGATCGCTATGTTTTCGCTCCTCTCAATACTTCCCCTATATCGCCCTGTTTTCGCGCACCTCCGATTCCTTCCCCTATATCGCTGTGTTTTCGTGCACCTTTCATACCTTCCCCTTTATCGCTGTGTTTTCACACACCTCTCATAACTTCTCCAATATCACTGGGTTTTTATGCACCTCTCATACCTTCCCTTATATTGCCGTTTTCGCGCACCTCCTATAACTTCCCTTATATCACTGCGTTTTCGTGCACCTCTCATACCTTCCACTATATCGCTGTGTTTTCATGCACATCTCATAACGTCCCCTATTTCGCTGTGTATTCGTGCACTTCGCATAACATCCCCTATTTCTCTGTGCCTTCGCGCACCTCTCATACCTTCCCCTATATCACCGTGTTTTCATGCACATCTCATAACGTCCCCTATATCGCTGGGTTTTTACGCACCTCTCATAACTTCCCCTATATCGCCCTGCTTTCGAGCACCTCCCATACATTCCCCTATATCGCTGTGTTTTCGTTTACCTCTCATAACTCCCCCTATATCGCTGTGTTTTCAAGCACCTCTCATAACTTCTCATATATTGCTGTATTTTTATGCACATCTCATAACGTCCCCTATTTCGCTGTGTATTCGTGCACCTCCCATACCTTCCCCTATATCGCCCTGTTTTTGCGCACCTCCTATACCTTCCCTTGTATCGCTGCGTTTTCGTGCACCTCTCATAACTTCCCCTATATCGCCCTGTTTTCGCGCTCCTCTCATACCTTCCCCTATATCACTGTGTTTTCACGCACCTCACATAACTTTCCCTATATCGCTGTGCTTTTGAACACCTCTCATTGTTTCCCGTCTATCGCCGTGTATTCATGCACATCTCATACCGTCCCCTATATCGCTGTGTTTTTGTGCACCTCTCATACCTTCCCTAATATCACTGCGTTTTCGTGCACATCTCATCACGTTCCCTATATCGCTGTGTATTCACGCACCTCCCATAGCATCCCCTATATCGCTGTGCCTTGCGCACCTCTCATAGCTTCCCCTATATCGCTGTCTTTTCGCCCTCATCCCATAGATTCACCTTTATCGCTGTGTTATTGCTCACCTCTCATAGATTCCCCTATATCGCCGTGTTTTTTCTCACCTCTCATACCTTCCCCCATATCGCCGTGTTTTCGCGCACCTCTCATGTCTTCACCAAGATCGCTATGTTTTTGCTCCTCTCATTACTTCCCCTATATCGCTGTGTTTTCTCGCACGTCTGATACATTCTCCCGTATCGCCGTGTTTTTGCACACCTCTCATACCTTCCCCTATGTCACTGTGTTTTCGCGCACGTCCCATAGAGTCCCCTATATCGCTGTGCTTTCGCGCAGTTCTCTTACCTTCCACTACATCGCCCTGTTTTTGCGCACATCCCATAGCTTCCACTATATTGCCCTGTTTTCGGGCACCTCTCATGTCTTCCCCTATATCGCTGCGTTTTCTCGCACCTCTAATGCATTCGCCTGTAACGCCAAGTTTTCGCGCACCTCTCCTACTTTCCCCTATATCGCCGTGTTTTCGTGCACCTCTCATAGCTTCCCATATATGGCCATGTTTTCATACAAATCTCATACCGTCCCCTATATCACTGTGTTTTCGCGCACCTCCCATAGCATTCCCTATATCGCTGTGCCTTCGTGCACCTCTCATACCTTTCCGTATATCGCCGTGTTTCCTGCACATCTCATAAAGTCCCCTATATCGCCGTACTTTTGCTCACCTCTCATAACTTCCTCTATATCGCCATGTTTTCGCACACCTCTCATAACTTCCCCTATATCGCTGTGTTTTCGCACAACTCTCATGGTTTCCCGACTATCGCCGTGTATTCATTCACATCTCGTACCGTCCCCTATATCGCTGTGTTTTCACACACCTCTCATACCGTCCCCTATATCGCTGTGTTTTCACACACCTCTCATACCTTTCCCTATATCGCTGTCTTTTCGTGCACATCGCATAGATTCACCTTTATCGCTGTGTTATTGCTCACATCTCATAGCTTCCCCTACATCGCCGTGTTTTTGCGCACCTCTCATCACTTCCCCTATATCGCCGTATTTTTATCCACATCTCATATCTTACCCTATATCGCCCTGTTTTCATGCTCCTCGCAGTCATTCACCTATATCGCTGTTTTCGTGCACCTCTCATACCTTCCCAATATCGCTGTGTTTTCACACACCTCTCATAACTTCTCCTATATCGCTGTGTTTTTGTGCACCTCTCATAACTTCCCTAATATCGCTGCGTTTTCATGCACATCTCATCACGTCCCCTATATCGCTGTGTATTCACGCACCTACCATACATCCCCTATATCGCTGTGCCTTGCGCACCTCTCATTCCTTCCCTAAATCGCTGTCTTTTTGCGCACATCCCATAGATTCACTATCGCTGTGTTATTGCTCACCTCTCATAGCTTCCCCTGTATCACCGTGTTTTTGCGCACCTCTCATAACTCCCCCTATATCACCGTGTTGTTATGCACATCTCATAACGTCCCCTATATCGCTGTGTATTCGCGCACCTCCCATAGCATCCCCTATATCGCTGTGCCTTCGCGCACCTCTCATACCTTCCCCTATATCGCCGTGTTTTCGTGCACCTCTCATGTTGTCTCCTAGGTTGCTATGTTTTCACTCCACTCAATACTTCCCCTATATCGTTGTGTTTTCTTGCACATCTGATACATTCTCCCGTATCGTCGTGTTTTCGCGCACCTCTCATGATTTTCCCTATATCGCCGTGTTTTCGCGCACCTCTCATACCTTCCCCTATATCACTGTGTTTTCTCGCATCTCTGATGCATTTCCCTGTATCGTCCTGTTTTCGCGCACCTCTCATGTATTCCACTACATCGCTGTGTTTTAGCGCACCTCTCATACCTCCCCCTATATCGCCGTGTTTTTATGCACATCTCATACCGTCCCCTATATCGCTGTGTTTTCGCGAACCTCTCATACCTCCCCC
>NW_027275170.1:0-31002 GCF_030028105.1 Mobula birostris
AAGGAGGTACGGGAGCCTCAGGACCCACACCACCAGGTTCAGGGACAGTTATTACCCCTCAACCATCAGGAAGGAGGTACGGGAGCCTCAGGACCCACACCACCAGGTTCAGGAGCAGTTATTACCCCTCAACCATCAGGAAGGAGGTACAGGAGCCTCAGGACCCACACCACCAGGTTCAGGAGCAGTTATTACCCCTCAACAATCAGGAAGGAAGTACAGGAGCCTCAGGACCCACACCACCAGGTTCAGGGACAGTTATCACCCCTCAACCATCAGGAAGGAGGTACAGGAGCCTCAGGACCCACACCCCCAGGTTCAGGGACAGTTATCACCCCTCAACCATCAGGAGGAAGGTACAGGAGCCTCAGGACCCACCCCACCAGGTTCAGGAGCAGTTATTACCCCTCAACCATCAGGAAGGAGGTACGGGAGCCTCAGGACCCACACCACCAGGTTCAGGGACAGTTATTACCCCTCAACCATCAGGAAGGAGGTACGGGAGCCTCAGGACCCACACCACCAGGTTCAGGAGCAGTTATTACCCCTCAACCATCAGGAAGGAGGTACAGGAGCCTCAGGACCCACACCACCAGGTTCAGGAGCAGTTATTACCCCTCAACAATCAGGAAGGAAGTACAGGAGCCTCAGGACCCACACCACCAGGTTCAGGGACAGTTATCACCCCTCAACCATCAGGAAGGAGGTACGGGAGCCTCAGGACCCACACCACCAGGTTCAGGAGCAGTTATCACCCCTCAAAAATCAGGAAGGAGGTACAGGAGCCTCAGGACCCACACCACCGGGTTCAGGGACGGTTATCACCCCTCAACCGACAGGAAGGAGGTACAGGAGCCTCAGGACCCACACCACTGGGTTCAGGGACAGTTATCACCCCTCAACCATCAGGAAGGAGGTCCAGGAGCCTCAGGACCCACACCACCGGGTTCAGGGACGGTTATCACCCCTCAACCGTCAGGAAGGAGGTCCAGGAGCCTCAGGACCCACACCACCGGGTTCAGGAACAGTTATGAACCCTCAACCATCAGGAAGGAGGTACAGGAGCCTCAGGACCCACACCGCCAGGTTCAGGGACAGTTATCACTCCTCAACCATCAGGAAGGAGGTACAGGAGCCTCAGGACCCACACCACCAGGTTCAGGGACAGTTATTACCCCTCAACCATCAGGAAGAAGGTCCAGGAGCCTGAGGTCCCACCCCACCAGGTTCAGGGACAGTTATCACCCCTCAACCATCAGGAAGGAGGTACAGGAGCCTCAGGACCCACACCACCGGGTTCAGGAACAGTTATTAACCCTCAACCATCAGGAAGGACGTACAGGAGCCTCACGACCCACACCGCCAGGTTCAGGGACAGTTATTACCCCTCAACCATCAGGAAGGAGGTACAGGAGCCTCAAGACCCACACCACCAGGTTCAGGGACAGTTATTACCCCTCAACCATCAGGAAGGAGGTACGGGAGCCTCAGGACCCACACCACCAGGTTCAGGAGCAGTTATCACCCCTCAACCATCAGGAAGGAGGTACGGGAGCCTCAGGACCCACACCACCAGGTTCAGGAGCAGTTATCACCCCTCAACAATCAGGAAGGAAGTACAGGAGCCTCAGGACCCACACCCCCAGGTTCAGGGACAGTTATTACATCTCAACCATCAGGAAGGAGGTACAGGAGCCTCAGGACCCCACCACCGGGTTCAGGGACAGTTATCACCCCTCAACCATCAGGAAGGAGGTACAGGAGCCTCAGGACCCACACCACCGGGTTCAGGGACAGTTATCACCCCTCAACCATCAACTCGCCAGCTTTCCGGTTTCCAGTCACTCCTTGCTTTTTGCTGACGCCCGTTCTGGGCGACGACGAAAACGCTCGGCCGAACTGAACAGGCCCGGCCCCTTTCGACCTTGCGTTTTCCGTTCCGCGATTTTCGCCCGAATTTTCTTCCCCGCTGACGTTTGCGCGGTATCTTTTGTGCTCGTGGGGCGTACTGGGCTCGATGTCTATTCTTTGAACGGCATCCGCGGTTTTCGTTACACAGGTGCCCGTGGGGCAGGCGAATGTCAGGGTCGGATCCTGCGGGCGCACTTTGTAGCGTCCGAGACGGCGACGGGAGGTAAAGACGGTGGGAGTGGCAACTCGTGACACGGGAAACCTACAGCACAAAGCCGCTCCGAACATGAGATTACCTCGGCTTTACCTCTGTTTTTATAAGCTCCATGTTCCTATCCAGGAGTCTCTTAAAAGACCCTGTCGTTTCCCGCATCCACCACAGTTGCTGGCAGCCCATTCCACGCACTCACCACTCTCTGCGTAAAAAACTTACCCCTGACATCTCCTCTGTACCTACTCCCAAGCACCTTAAACCTGTGCCCTCTCGTGCTAGCCATTTCAGCCCTGGGGAAAAGCCTCTGACCGTCCATATAACAATTACAGCACAGAAACAGGCCATCCCGGCCCTTCTGGTCCGTGCCGAACACTTACTCTGACCTAGTCCCACCGACCTGCACTCAGCCCATAACCCTCCATTCCCTTCCTGTCCATATATCCATCTAATTTAACTTTAAACGACAACATCGAACCTGCCTCGACCACTTCTCGTTCCACACAGCCACCACTCTCTGAGTAAAGAAGTTCCCCCTCGTGTTACCCCTAAACTTTTGCCCTTTAACTCTCAACTCATGTCCTCTTGTTTGAATCTCCCCCACTCTCAATGGAAAAAGCCTATCCACGTCAACTCTATCTATCCCCCTCGTAATTTTAAACAACTCTATCAAGTCCCCCCTCAACCTTCTACGCTCCAAAGAATAAAGACCCAACTTATTCAACCTTTCTCTGTAACTTAGGTGATGAAACCCAGGTAACATTCTAGTAAATCTCCTCTGTACTCTCTCTATTTTGTTGACATCTTTCCTATAATTCGGTGACCAGAACTGTACACAATACTCCAAATTTGGCCTTACCAATGCCTTATACAATTTCAACATTACATCCCAACTCCTATACTCAATGCTCTGATTTATAAAGGCCAGCATACCAAAAGCTTTCTTCACCACCCTATCCACATGAGATTCCACCTTCAGAGAACTATGCACCATTATTCCTAGATCCCTCTGTTCTACTGCATTCTTCAATGCCCGACCAGTTACCATGTACGTCTTAATTTGATTAGTCCTCCCAAAATGTAGCACCTCACATTTATCAGCATTAAACTCCATCTGCCATCTTTCAGCCCACTCTTCTAACTGGCCTAAATCTCTCTGCAAGCTTTGAAAACCTACTTCATTATCCACAACTCCACCTATCTTAGTATCATCCGCATATTTACTCATCCAATTTACCACCCCATCATCCAGATCATTAATATATATGACAAACAACATTGGACCCAGTACAGATCCCTGAGACACACCGCTACACACCGGCCTCCAATCTGAGACACAGTTATCCACCACTACTCTCTGGCGTCTCCCAGCCAGAAACTGCTGAATCCATCCACCTCTCCAAACGTCCCTCAAAAGCCTATATAACCATGTAACAAATTGTAGCACGGAAACAGGCCATCTCGGCCCTCCTAGTCCGTGCCGAACTCTTACTCTCACCTCGTCCCACCGACCTGCACTCAGCCCATAACCCTCCATTCCTTTCCTGTCCATATATCCATCTAATTTAACTTTAAACGACAACATCGAACCTGCCCCAACCACTTCTCGTTCCACACAGCCACCACTCTCTGAGTAAAGAAATTCCCCCTCGTGTTACCCCTAAACTTTTGCCCTTTAACTCTCAACTCATGTCCTCTTGTTTGAATCTCCCCCACTCTCAATGGAAAAAGCCTATCCACGTCAACTCTATCTATCCCCCTCGTAATTTTAAACACCTCTATCAAGCCCCCCCTCAACCTTCTACGCTCCAAAGAATAAAGACCTGATTTGTTCAACCTTTCTCTGTAACTTAGGAGATGAAACCCAGGTAACATCCTAGTAAATCTCCTTTGTACTGTCTCAATTTTGTTGACATCTTTCCTATAATTCAGCAACCACGATCGATGCCTCTCGTGGTCCTGTACGGCTCTATCGGGTCACCTCTCATCCTCGGCCGCCCCAAGGAGAAGAGGCCGAGCTCCCCGGTCCGGGCCACGTCCCCGTCAACCTCCTCCGCACACTTTCTGCGGTGAATTGAGGGATTGGCCATCGTTGGAGAGGGCCCGAGGCCGGACCGGAAGGGCAGGCACGGGCCGGGGAGCGACTCAAGGCTCGGACGTCGCAGCCCGGCCCGCCACCAGTGGGCTCCCGCTGAATCGGGCTCCGCGGCCCAGGACTGACCTTCCTCCAGGCGTCTGTCGGCTTCCGAACGTTCGCACGGTTTGCTCTCTCCTTCTCGTTCCGGCGCGCGCGGCTTCTTGTCTTCGCGAGCGGAGATTCCTCGCGGATCCTGAAGCGTTCCTCTTGCGGACAGACGACGAACTCACTTTCAACTCTGTCAGGGCGTTTAAAGTTAGTTGCTGGGACTTTGCAGCCTCGGGGGGAAGTTTGAAATCCGTTAAGGCTTTGTTCCTGGGAAGGCAGAAGATTGAGGTGTACAAAATTCTGAGGGGTATCGATCGGGTAAACGCAAGCAGGCTTTTCCCCCACTGAGGTTGGGTGGGACGATAACCAGGGGTCAGGGGTTAAGGGTGAAAGGTGAGAAGTTTGAGGGGAACGTGAGGGGAAACTTCTTCACTCAGAGGGAGGTGAGAGGGTGGGACGAGTTGCCGGCACAAGCGTTGTGCGCCAGCTCGAGTTTATCACTTAATGAGAAGTTTGGACGGGTACACGGATGGGAGGGGTGCTGAGGGATGTGGTCCCGGTGCAGGACGATGGGAGCATGGACGAGACGGGATGAAGGACCCGCTTTGGTGCTGCGTGACCAATCCACGAACCCGTGCCCTCTGCGTCCTGCTTCCCGATCCCTCTCCGTACGCACAGCAACCCCTGCTACTCCTCCTTCCGTAGGCAACTCCACTCCCTCGCTCTCCTCCATTCCCGTCTTTCTCCCTACCTCCCTCTCCTCACAGCCCTCCCACCACCCCTTCATCTCCCCTTCCTCGCCTCCCTCCGCCTCATCTCTCCCTCCCCTCCACTCCCCCCTCCACATCTCTCCCCCACCATCCCTCCTCCCCTCCCCTCATCCTTCCCACCCTCCCTCCTCACCTCATCCACCCTCCCTCCACTCCCTCTCCCCTCATCCCGCCCACCGTCCCTCCACTCCCCCATCCCTCCTACCCTCCCTCCACTCCTCCTCCCCTCATCCTTCCCACCCTGCCTCCACTCCCCATCCCTCCTACCTTCCCTCCACTCCTCCTCCCCTCATCCCTCCCACCCTCCCTCCACTCCCGCATCCCTCCCACCCCTCCCCTCCCCCCTCTCACCCTCCACTCCCCTCCCCCTCATCCCTCCACTCCCCTACCCTCATCCCTCCCACCCTCTCTCCACTCCACCATCCCTCCCACACACCCTCCACTCCCCCTCCCCTCATCCCTCCCACCCTCCCTCCACTCCACCATCCCTCCCATCCTCTCTCCACTACACCATCCCTCCCACACATCCTACACTCCCCCTCCCCATCCCTCCCCTCCCCATCCCTCCCACCCTCCCTCCACTCCACCATCCCTCCCATCCTCTCTCCACTACACCATCCCTCCCACACACCCTACACTCCCCCTCCCCATCCCTCCCCTCCCCATCCCTCCCACCCTCCCTCCACTCCCCTCATCCCTCCCACCCTCTCTCCACTCCACCATCCCTCCCACACACCCTCCACTCCCCCTCCTCATCCCTCCCACCCTCTCTCCACTACACCATCCCTCCCACACACCCTCCACTCCCCCTCCCCATCCCTCCCCTCCCCATCCCTCCCACCCTCCCTCCACTCCCCTCATCCCTCCCACCCTCTCTCCACTACACCATCCCTCCCACACACCCTCCACTCCCCCTCCCCATCCCTACCCTCATCCCTCCCACCCTCCCTCCACTCCCCCTCCTCATCCCTCCCACCCTCTCTCCACTACACCATCCCTCCCACACACCCTACACTCCCCCTCCCCATCCCTACCCTCATCCCTCCCACCCTCCCTCCACTCCACCATCCCTCCCATCCTCTCTCCACTCCACCATCCCTCCCACCTTCTCTACACTCCCCCTCCTCATCCCTCCCACCCTCCCTCCACTCCACCATCCCTCCCACACACCCTACACTCCCCCTCCCCATCCCTCCCACTCTCCCTCCACTACACCATCCCTCCCACACACCCTACACTCCCCCTCCCCATCCCTACCCTCATCCCTCCCACCCTCCCTCCACTCCCCCTCCTCATCCCTCCCACCCTCTCTCCACTACACCATCCCTCCCACACACCCTACACTCCCCCTCCTCATCCCTCCCACCCTCTCTCCACTACACCATCCCTCCCACACACCCTACACTCCCCCTCCCCATCCCTCCCACCCTCCCTCCACTCCCCTCATCCCTCCCACCCTCCCTCCACTCCACCATCCCTCCCATCCTCTCTCCACTACACCATCCCTCCCACACACCCTACACTCCCCCTCCCCATCCCTCCCACCCTCCCTCCACTCCCCTCATCCCTCCCACCCTCTCTACACTCCACCATCCCTCCCACACACCCTCCACTCCCCCTCCCCATCCCTACCCTCATCCCTCCCACCCTCCCTCCACTCCCCCTCCTCATCCCTCCCACCCTCTCTCCACTACACCATCCCTCCCACACACCCTCCACTCCCCCTCCCCATCCCTACCCTCATCCCTCCCACCCTCCCTCCACTCCACCATCCCTCCCACCTTCTCTGCACTCCTCCTCCTCATCCCTCCCACCCTCCCTCCACTCCACCATCCCTCCCACACACCCTACACTCCCCCTCCTCATCCCTCCCCTCCTCATCCCTCCCACCCTCCCTCCACTCCACCATCCCTCCCACACACCCTACACTCCCCCTCCTCATCCCTCCCCTCCTCATCCCTCCCACCCTCCCTCCACTACACCATCCCTCCCATCCTCTCTCCACTACACCATCCCTCCCACACACCCTACACTCCCCCTCCCCATCCCTCCCACCCTCCCTCCACTCCCCTCATCCCTCCCACCCTCCCTCCACTCCCCCTCCCCCCCCCTCCCCATCCCTCCCACCCTCCCTCCACTCCCCTCATCCCTCCCACCCTCCCTCCACTCCCCCACCCCATCCCCATCCCTCCTACCCTCCCTCCTACCCTCCACATCCCTCCTACCCTCCCTCTCCCCATCCCTCCCACCCTCCCTACACTCCACATCCCTCCTACCCTCACCCTCCCCCCTCATCCCTCCTACCCTCCCTCTCCCCTCATCCCTCCCACCCTCCGTCCACTCCCCCTCCCCGCACCTCTCCCTCCGACCCTCAACTCATCTCTCCCTCCCGTCCTCCCCTCCCTCACTCTTTCTCCCTCATCTCCCTCCTCTCCCTCCCCTCTTACCTCCGTCGCACCCTCCCCGACTCCGGCTCCTTCTTCCTCTCCGCTCCACCGGGAACACCGGAAGCCTCCGCTGGATGACCGGAAGGTCCCGCCTGGAGGACCGACGTCGCCCGCAGCCCCACCCTCCCTCCCCTCTCCGGCGTCAACGCGTGCTCCGCCTCCTCCCAGTGACGTCACCTGCCCCGCTCCCCGCCGCCCTTGGCTGCTGGAAATCCCTGCGGGGCAAAGGTGGCGTTTGAATTCCCTCTTTCTCCCTGCTCTCTGAGCAAAGTTCAAAGCAAATTTATTATCAGAGCACACACGCGTCACCCAATGCAACCCCGAGAGCCATTTCCCTGCCGGCATGAGCAATAAACTCTCTTTTGAACCAACGAAAGCCCGCACCAACTCGCGGCTTTCGACCAGTCTGCAAAAGACAACCAGCTTTGCAATTGCAAAATAGAAAGACAGAGTTATCAAACAGAAATAACCAATTTATATCGAGAACGTGAGATGCGGAGACCGTCCACGGCTTCTGGGAGCATTTCAGTGATGGGGCGAGTGAAGTGATGGTCGAGGGGTAATAACTGTTCCTGAACCTGGTGGTGTGGGTCCTGAGGCTCCTGTACCTCCTTCCTGATGGTTGAGGGGTGATAACTGTCCCTGAACCTGGTGGTGTGGGTCCTGAGGCTCCCGTACCTCCTTCCTGATGGTTGAGGGGTGATAACTGTTCCTGAACCTGGTGGTGTGGGTCCTGAGGCTCCTGTACCTCCTTCCTGATGGTCGAGGGGTGATAACTGTTCCTGAACCTGGTGGTGTGGGTGCTGAGGCTCCTGTAACTCCTTCCTGATGGTCGAGGGGTGATAACTGTTCCTGAACCTGGTGGTGTGGGTGCTGAGGCTCCTGTAACTCCTTCCTGATGGTCGAGGGGTGATAACTGTTCCTGAACCTGGTGGTGTGGGTCCTGAGGCTCCTGTACCTCCTTCCCGATGGTTGAGGGGTGATAACTGTTCCTGAACCTGGTGGTGTGGGTCTTGAGGCTCCTGTACCTCCTTCCCGATGGTTGAGGGGTGATAACTGTTCCTGAACCCGGTGGTGTGGGTCCTGAGGCTCCCGTACCTCCTTCCCGATGGTTGAGGGGTGATAACTGTCCCTGAACCCGGTGGTGTGGGTCCTGAGGCTCCCGTACCTCCTTCCCGATGGTTGAGGGGTGATAACTGTCCCTGAACCCGGTGGTGTGGGTCCTGAGGCTCCCGTACCTCCTTCCCGATGGTTGAGGGGTGATAACTGTCCCTGAACCCGGTGGTGTGGGTCCTGAGGCTCCCGTACCTCCTTCCTGATGGTTGAGGGGTGATAACTGTCCCTGAACCTGGTGGTGTGGGTCCTGAGGCTCCCGTACCTCCTTCCTGATGGTTGAGGGGTGATAACTGTTCCTGAACCTGGTGGTGTGGGTCCTGAGGCTCCTGTACCTCCTTCCTGATGGTTGAGGGGTGATAACTGTTCCTGAACCTGGTGGTGTGGGTCCTGAGGCTCCTGTACCTCCTTCCTGATGGTTGAGGGGTGATAACTGTTCCTGAACCTGGTGGTGTGGGTCTTGAGGCTCCTGTACCTTCTTCCTGATGGTCGAGGGGTGATAACTGTTCCTGAACCTGGTGGTGTGGGTCCTGAGGCTCCCGTACCTCCTTCCTGATGGTTGAGGGGTGATAACTGTCCCTGAACCTGGTGGTGTGGGTCTTGAGGCTCCTGTACCTTCTTCCTGATGGTCGAGGGGTGATAACTGTTCCTGAACCTGGTGGTGTGGGTCTTGAGGCTCCTGTACCTCCTTCCTGATGGTTGAGGGGTAACAGTTATTACCCCTCAACCATCAGGAAGATGGTACGGGAGCCTCAGGACCCATCCACGTTCTCGTTATTTACTGTTATTCCTTCTGTCTCTTTGTATTTGCAGAGTTTGTTGTGTTCTGCACACTGGCTGCAACCCTCAATTCCTGCAGGTCTTTCATTGATCCTGTAATTGATTTATTGAGCATGCCGGCAAGAAAGTGAATCCCAGGGTTGCGTGTGGTGATGTGCATGTACTTTGGTCACACATTTACTTTGAAATGGGAAGGCTTTTTGTATAATGTCTCCCTCATCCCATCCTCTGCCCCACCACCAGTTGTCCATTCCTTCACCAAGATGGCAGCCCCATAGCTCAACCGCCCGCTGTGATGTCACAGTAAGGGTGGAGCCAGGTGGGAATCACATGATCTATGAACTCGCCGACCGTTCCCTCACCAAGATGGCCGTCAAACCGATCCAGATGTTGAAACCCATGCTGTCCCCTCGCCGGCCACCAGACAGTTGCCCCCACCAAGATGGTGGGCGCCCTGCCCCTCACCAGGACGTCAGGTGGATTTGCGGCTGCTCTGTTCCTTGCCCTTGACAAGATGGCGGAGTTTGCCCTTACACTGCTCTCCCCAGTGTGTGTCCCTCCCTCGTACGCCGAGGTCCCCCTGTCCCCTCGACACTCCCCACCGTTCACGGTGCGTGTCCCACCCTCGTACATTGAGGTCCCCCCGTCGCTCGACACTCCCCACCGTTCACGGTGCGTGTCCCACCCTCGTACACCGAGTCCCCCCGTCCCTCGACACTCCCCACCGTTCACAGTGTGTGTCCCACCCTCGTACACCGAGTCCCCCTGTCCCTCGACACTCCCCACCGTTCACGGTGTGTGTCCTACCCTCGTACCCCGAGTCCCCCTGTCCCTCGACACTCCCTACCGTTCACGGTGTGTGTCCTACCCTCGTACCCCGAGTCCCCCTGTCCCTCGACACTCCCCACCGTTCACGGTGCGTGTCCCACCCTCGTACGCCGAGGTCCCCCTGTCCCTCGACACTCCCCACCGTTCACGGTGTGTGTCCCACCCTCGTCCCGTCCCTCGACACTCCCCACCGTTCACGGTGCGCATCCCACCCTCGTACACCGAGTCCCCCTGTCCCTCGACACACCCCACCGTTCACAGAGAGTGTCCCACCCTCGTACCCCGAGTCCCCCTGTCCCTCGACACTCCCCACCGCTCACGGTGCGTGTCCCATCCTCGTACGCCGAGGTCCCCTGTCCCCCTCGACACTCCCCACCGTTCACGGTGCGTGTCCCACCCTCGTACACCGAGTCCCCCTGTCCCTCGACACTCCCCACTGTTCACGGTGTGTGTCCCACCCTCGTACACCGAGTCCCCCTGTCCCTCGACACTCCCCACCGTTCACAGTGCATGTCCCACCCTCGTACGCCGAGTCCCCCTGTCCCTCGACACTCCCCACCGTTCACGGTGCGTGTCCCACCCTCGTACACCGAGTCCCCCTGTCCCTCGACACTCCCCACTGTTCACGGTGTGTGTCCCACCCTCGTACGCCGAGTCCCCCTGTCCCTCGACACTCCCCACCATTCACTGTGTGTCTCCTACCCTCGTACGCCGAGGTCCCCCCGTCCCTCGACACTCCCCTCCGTTCACGGTGCGTGTCCCTCCCTCGTACCCCGAGTCCCCCCGTCCCTCGACACTCCCCACCGTTCACGGTGCGTGTCCCACCCTCGTACGACAAGGTCCTCCTGTCCCTCGACACTCCCCACCGTTCACAGTGCATGTCCCACCCTCGTACATTGAGGTCCCCCTGTCCCTCGACACTCCCCACCGTTCACGGTGTGTGTCCTACCCTCGTACACCGAGTCCCCCCGTCCCTCGACACTCCCCACCGTTCACGGTGAGTGTCCCACCCTCGTACCCCGAGTCCCCCTGTCCCTCGACACTCCCCACCATTCACGGTGCGTGTCCCACCCTCGTACCCCGAGTCCCCCTGTCCCTCGACACTCCCCACCGTTCACAGAGAGTGTCCCACCCTCGTCCCGTCCCTCGACACTCCCCACTGTTCAGTGTCCCACCCTCGTACGCCGAGTCCCCTGTCCCTCGACACTCCCCTCCGTTCACGGTGCGTGTCCCACCCTCGTACCCCGAGTCCCCCTGTCCCTCGACACTCCCCTCCGTTCACGGTGCGTGTCCCACCCTCGTACCCCGAGTCCCCCTGTCCCTCGACACTCCCCTCCGTTCACGGTGCGTGTCCCACCCTCGTACCCTGAGTCCCCCTGTCCCTCGACACTCCCCAACGTTCACAGTGTGTGTCCCACCCTCGTACCCCGAGGTCCCCCTGTCCCTCAACACTCCCCACCGTTCAGTGTCCGACCCTCATACGCCGAGGTCCCCCGTCCCTCGACACTCCCCACCGTTCACAGAGAGTGTCCCACCCTTGTACCCCAAGTCCCCCCGTCCCTCAACACTCCCCTCCGTTCACGGTGTGTGTCCCACCCTCGTACCCCGAGTCCCCCTGTCCCTCGACACTCCCCACCGTTCACGGTGCGTGTCCCACCCTCGTACACCGAGTCCCCCTGTCCCTCGACACACCCCACCGTTCACGGTGCGTGTCCCACCCTCGTACCCCGAGTCCCCCCGTCCCTCGACACTCCCCACCGTTCACGGTGCGTGTCCCACCCTCGTACATTGAGGTCCCCCGTCGCTCGACACTCCCCACCGTTCACAGTGCGTGTCCCACCCTCGTACACCGAGTCCCCCTGTCCCTCGACACACCCCACCGTTCACAGAGAGTGTCCCACCCTCGTACCCCGAGTCCCCCCGTCCCTCGACACTCCCCACTGTTCACGGTGCGTGTCCCACCCTCGTACCCCGAGGTCCCCCTGTCCCTCGACACTCCCCACCGTTCACGGTGCGTGTCCCACCCTCGTACATTGAGGTCCCCCCGTCGCTCGACACTCCCCACTGTTCACGGTGTGTGTCTGACCCTCGTACCCCGAGTCCCCCGTCCCTCGACACTCCCCACCGTTCACGGTGCGTGTCCCACCCTCGTACGCTGAGTCCCCCTGTCCCTCGACACTCCCCACCATTCACGGTGTGTGTGTCCTACCCTCGTACACCGAGGTCCCCCTGTCCCTCGACACTCCCCACCGTTCACGGTGCGTGTCCCACCCTCGTACATTGAGGTCCCCCGTCGCTCGACACTCCCCACTGTTCACGGTGTGTGTCTGACCCTCGTACCCCGAGTCCCCCTGTCCCTCGACACTCCCCACCGTTCACGGTGTGTGTCCCACCCTCGTACACCGAGTCCCCCTGTCCCTCGACACTCCCCACCGTTCACGGTGTGTGTCCCACCCTCGTACCCCGAGTCCCCCTGTCCCTCGACACTCCCCACCGTTCACGGTGCATGTCCCACCCTCGTACATTGAGGTCCCCCGTCGCTCGACACTCCCCACCGTTCACGGTGCGTGTCCCACCCTCGTACCCCGAGTCCCCCTGTCCCTCGACACTCCCCACCGTTCACGGTGTGTGTCCCTCCCTCGTACACCGAGTCCCCCCATCCCTCGACACTCCCCACCTTTCACGGTGTGTGTCCCACCCCCGTACATTGAGGTCCTCTCGTCCCTCGACACTCCCCACCGTTCACGGTGCGTGTCCCACCCTCGTACACCGAGTCCCCCTGTCCCTCGACACACCCCACCGTTCACAGAGAGTGTCCCACCCTCGTACCCCGAGTCCCCCCGTCCCTCGACACTCCCCACCGTTCACGGTGCGTGTCCCACCCTCGTACATTGAGGTCCCCCGTCGCTCGACACTCCCCACCGTTCACAGTGCGTGTCCCACCCTCGTACACCGAGTCCCCCTGTCCCTCGACACACCCCACCGTTCACAGAGAGTGTCCCACCCTCGTACCCCGAGTCCCCCCGTCCCTCGACACTCCCCACTGTTCACGGTGCGTGTCCCACCCTCGTACCCCGAGGTCCCCCTGTCCCTCGACACTCCCCACCGTTCACGGTGCGTGTCCCACCCTCGTACATTGAGGTCCCCCGTCGCTCGACACTCCCCACTGTTCACGGTGTGTGTCCCACCCTCGTACCCCGAGGTCCCCCTGTCCCTCGACACTCCCCACCGTTCAGTGTCCGACCCTCATACGCCGAGGTCCCCCGTCCCTCGACACTCCCCACCGTTCACAGAGAGTGTCCCACCCTTGTACCCCAAGTCCCCCCGTCCCTCAACACTCCCCTCCGTTCACGGTGTGTGTCCCACCCTCGTACCCCGAGTCCCCCTGTCCCTCGACACTCCCCACCGTTCACGGTGCGTGTCCCACCCTCGTACACCGAGTCCCCCTGTCCCTCGACACACCCCACCGTTCACAGAGAGTGTCCCACCCTCGTACCCCGAGTCCCCCCGTCCCTCGACACTCCCCACCGTTCACGGTGCGTGTCCCACCCTCGTACATTGATGTCCCCCGTCGCTCGACACTCCCCACCGTTCACAGTGCGTGTCCCACCCTCGTACATTGAGGTCCCCCGTCGCTCGACACTCCCCACTGTTCACGGTGTGTGTCTGACCCTCGTACCCCGAGTCCCCCTGTCCCTCGACACTCCCCACCGTTCAGTGTCCGACCCTCATACGCCGAGGTCCCCCGTCCCTCGACACTCCCCACCGTTCACAGAGAGTGTCCCACCCTTGTACCCCAAGTCCCCCCGTCCCTCAACACTCCCCTCCGTTCACGGTGTGTGTCCCACCCTCGTACCCCGAGTCCCCCTGTCCCTCGACACTCCCCACCGTTCACGGTGCGTGTCCCACCCTCGTACACCGAGTCCCCCTGTCCCTCGACACACCCCACCGTTCACAGAGAGTGTCCCACCCTCGTACCCCGAGTCCCCCCGTCCCTCGACACTCCCCACTGTTCACGGTGCGTGTCCCACCCTCGTACCCCGAGGTCCCCCTGTCCCTCGACACTCCCCACCGTTCACGGTGCGTGTCCCACCCTCGTACATTGAGGTCCCCCGTCGCTCGACACTCCCCACTGTTCACGGTGTGTGTCTGACCCTCGTACCCCGAGTCCCCCTGTCCCTCGACACTGCCCACCGTTCACGGTGCGTGTCCCACCCTCGTACGCTGAGTCCCCCTGTCCCTCGACACTCCCCACCATTCACGGTGTGTGTGTCCTACCCTCGTACACCGAGGTCCCCCTGTCCCTCGACACTCCCCACCGTTCACGGTGCGTGTCCCACCCTCGTACATTGAGGTCCCCCGTCGCTCGACACTCCCCACTGTTCACGGTGTGTGTCTGACCCTCGTACCCCGAGTCCCCCTGTCCCTCGACACTCCCCACCGTTCACGGTGTGTGTCCCACCCTCGTACGCCGAGGTCCCCCCGTCCCTCGACACTCCCCACCGTTCACGGTGTGTGTCCCACCCTCGTACATTGAGGTCCCCCGTCGCTCGACACTCCCCACCGTTCACGGTGCGTGTCCCACCCTCGTACCCCGAGTCCCCCTGTCCCTCGACACTCCCCACCGTCCACGGTGCGTGTCCCACCCTCGTACACCGAGGTCCCCTTGTCCCTCGACACTCCCCACCGTTCACGGTGCGTGTCCCACCCTCGTACCCTGAGTCCCCCTGTCCCTCGACACTCCCCAACGTTCACAGTGTGTGTCCCACCCTCGTACCCCGAGGTCCCCCTGTCCCTCGACACTCCCCACCGTTCAGTGTCCGACCCTCATACGCCGAGGTCCCCCGTCCCTCGACACTCCCCACCGTTCACAGAGAGTGTCCCACCCTTGTACCCCAAGTCCCCCTGTCCCTCGACACTCCCCACCGTTCACGGTGCGTGTCCCACCCTCGTACCCCGAGGTCCCCCCGTCCCTCGACACTCCCCACCGTTCACGGTGCGTGTCCCACCCTCGTACACCGAGTCCCCCTGTCCCTCGACACACCCCACCGTTCACAGAGAGTGTCCCACCCTCGTACCCCGAGTCCCCCTGTCCCTCGACACTCCCCACCGTTCACGGTGCGTGTCCCACCCTCGTACATTGAGGTCCCCCGTCGCTCGACACTCCCCACCGTTCACGGTGTGTGTCTGACCCTCGTACCCCGAGGTCCCCCTGTCCCTCGACACTCCCCACCGTTCACGGTGCATGTCCCACCCTCGTACATTGAGGTCCCCCGTCGCTCGACACTCCCCACTGTTCACGGTGTGTGTCTGACCCTCGTACCCCGAGTCCCCCCGTCCCTCGACACTCCCCACCATTCACGGTGCGTGTCCAACCCTCGTACGCCCAGGTCCCCCTGTCCCTCGACACTCCCCACCGTTCACGGTGCGTGTCCCACCCTCGTACACCGAGGTCCCCTTGTCCCTCGACACTCCCCACCGTTCACGGTGTGTGTCCCACCCTTGTGTGCTGAGGTCCCCTCTGTCCCTCGACACTCCCCACCGTTCACGGTGTGTGTCCCACCCTCGTACGCCGAGTCCCCCTGTCCCTCGACACTCCCCACCGTTCACGGTGCGTGTCCCTCCCTCGTATGCCGAGGACCCCCGTCCCTCGACACTCCTCACCGTTCACGGTGTGTGTCCCACCCTCGTACCCCGAGGTCCCCCCGTCCCTCGACACTCCCCACTGTTCACGGTGCGTGTCCCACCCTCGTACCCCGAGGTCCCCCTGTCCCTCGACACTCCCCACCGTTCACGGTGTGTGTCCCACCCTCGTACCCCGAGGTCCCCCTGTCCCTCGACACTCCCCACCGTTCACGGTGCGTGTCCCACCCTCGTACATTGAGGTCCCCCGTCGCTCGACACTCCCCACTGTTCACGGTGTGTGTCTGACCCTCGTACCCCGAGTCCCCCCGTCCCTCGACACTCCCCACCATTCACGGTGCGTGTCCCATCCTCGTACGCCGAGTCCCCCGTCCCTCGACACTCCCCACCGTCCACGGTGCGTGTCCCACCCTCGTACACCGAGGTCCCCTTGTCCCTCGACACTCCCCACCGTTCACGGTGTGTGTCCCACCCTTGTGTGCTGAGGTCCCCTCCGTCCCTCGACACTCCCCACCGTTCACGGTGTGTGTCCCACCCTCGTACGCCGAGTCCCCCTGTCCCTCGACACTCCCCACCGTTCACGGTGTGTGTCCCACCCTCGTACGCCGAGTCCCCCCGTCCCTCGACACTCCCCACCGTTCACGGTGCGTGTCCCACCCTCGTACGCCGAGTCCCCCTGTCCCTCGACACTCCCCACCGTTCACGGTGTGTGTCCCACCCTTGTGCGCTGAGGTCCCCCCGTCCCTCCCCAGCCTTCTGCTGGGCGGGGGGGGGGAGGGAGGGGGTCTACAGATACGGGGAGAGGGTCTCCGAGACAAAAACAAACACGACCACGGGAAAAGACGAGCATTTTATTTGGCACGGCTCGCGAGGCGACCGGCAAGAAAACAAACTTTCCGAAGCTCTGGTGGGATTCGGGTCGACCGATATCCTGCGCCCCATCTACCCTCCTCCCCGGTGGGAGAGGGTGGGTGCGCCGGGGCGAGACTCATGGGCCCAGAGTCTCCAGGTCCAGGAGGGAGAAGGAGAAAGGGACGAAGAGGACCCCAGAGCCCGAGTAGAATTTGCTCTGAAACTCCACCCTGTAGAGCACAGGAGGCCGGGGTTAGTAAACTGGATAACCATACAGCAATCACAGCACGGAAACAGGCCATCCCGGCCCTTCCAGTCCGTGCCGAACGCTTACTCTCACCCGGTCCCACCGACCCGCACTCAGCCCGCAACCCTCCGTTACTTTCCTGTCCATATATCTCTCCAATTTAACTTTAAACGACAACATCGAACCTGCCCCAACCACTTCTCGTTCCACACAGCCACCACTCTCTGAGTAAAGAAGTTCCCCCTCGTGTCACCCCTAAACTTTTGCCCTTTAACTCTCAACTCATGTCCTCTTGTTTGAATCTCCCCCACTCTCAATGGGAAAAGCCCATCCACGTCAACTCTATCTATCCCCCTCATAATTTTAAACACCCCTATCAAGTCCCCCCTCAACCTTCTATGCTCCAAAGAATAAAGACCCAACTTGTTTAACCTTTCTCTGTAACTTCGGAGATGAAACCCAAGCAACATTCTCGTAAGTCTTCTCTGTACTCTCTCTATTTTGCTGACATCTTTCCCATAATTTGGTGACCAAAACTACACACAATACTCCAAATTCTCACCAATGCCTTGTACAATTGCAACATTACATCCCAACTCCTATACTCAATGCTCTGATTTATAAAGGCCAGCATACCAAAAGCTTTCTTCACCACCCCATCCACATGAGATTCCACCTTCAGGGAACTATGCACCATTATTCCTAGATCCCTCTGTTCTACTGCATTCTTCAATGCCCCGACCAGTTACCATGTATGTCCTATTTTGATTCGTCCTACTAAAATGTGGCACCTCACATTTATCAGCATTAAACTCCATCTGCCATCTTTCAGCCCATTCTTCTAACTGGCCTAAATCTCTCTGCAAGATTTGAAAACCTACTTCATTATCCACAACTCCACCTATCTTAGTATCATCTGCATACTTACTCATCCAATTTACCACCCCATCATCCAGATCATTAATATATATTACAAACAACACTGGACCCAGTACAGATCCCTGAGACACACCGCTAGTCACAGGCCTCCAATCTGACAAACATTTATCCACCACTACTCTCTGTCGTCTCCCATCCAGCCACTGCTGAATCTATTTTACTACTTCAATATTAATACCTAATGATTGAACCTTCCCAATCAACCTTCCGTGTGGAACCTTGTCAAAGGCCTTACTGAAGTCCATATAGACAACATCCACCGCTTTATCCTCGTCAACTTTCCTAGTAACCTCTTCAGAACATTCAGTAAGATTTGTCAAACATGACCTTCCACGCACAAATTCCTCAATGCCCGACCCTGGGCGGCGGAAGTCACACTCTGACGGCTTGGGTTGACAAAACGCTCCAGCCAGGAGCGGGACTTTCAGATCAAGTCCAACGGCACCCTCCCCGCACCGTACCCCAACTTGGGAGTCCACGCCCCAAAAGTCCCGGCGGTGGGAACAATGGCGACGAGCCGGAAAGGCTGAAGCGGGAGATCCGTAGGACGAGAGGGACTGAGTTACGGGGAGAAATCGAACAGGTTGTGATTCTATTCCTCGGAGCCTAGGGGTGACTTTACAGGGATGTGTTAAACCACCAAGGGGCACAGATAGGGTGAATGTGCACAGACTTTTTCCCCAGGGTCGGGGGATCAAGTACCATAGGGCACAGGTTTAAGGTTCGGGGAGGGAGAGATTTAATAGGGGACCCCGAGAGGCAACTTTTTCACCCAAGGCATGGTCCGTCTATGGAATGAACTGCCAGGGGAAGTGGCCGAGGCAGGTACGGTCACGACACTCGGACAGGGACAAGGATAGGAAAGGTTTAGACAGATACGGGTGGTCTGTCTAAGGAAGGGAATATGGGCCACAGTTTGTTACTGAGAAGAGTGACTATTACGGAATGAGAGATAGAGGAATCTCCCTCCGCACCGTCCCGTCACACACTCCCGGGGTCGGGCACGGGGCCAATCTCCCTCCGCACCGTCCCATCACTCACTCCCGGGGTCAGACACGGAGTGAATCTCCCTCCACACCGTCCCATCACACACTCCCGGAGTCAGACACGGGGCGAATCTCCCTCCGCACTGTCCCATCACACACTCCCGGGGTCAGACACAGAGTGAATCTCCCTCCGCACCGTCCCATCACACACTCCCGGGGTCAGACACGGAGTGAATCTCCCTCCACACCGTCCCATCACACACTCCCGGAGTCAGACACGGGGCGAATCTCCCTCCGCACTGTCCCATCACACACTCCCGGGGTCAGACACAGAGTGAATCTCCCTCCACACCGTCCCGTCACACACTCCCGGGGTCAGACACAGAGTGAATCTCCCTCCGCACCGTCCCATCACACACTCCCGGGGTCACACACAGAGCGAATCTCCCTCCGCACTCCCGGGGTCCCATTGAAACTCACTCTGGCCGCCCCCCTCCACCCGACGACCCGTGTTTCCGCGTACCAGTGCAGACGCAGGGCGTGTAAGAAGGCCGACAAGCCTTCCATGACCAGGAGGATTGCGACGGTGAGTACGGCGAAGAATGCAAAGGCAGCAAACACAGCAACCGAGAAGGCGTAGCTGGGCATCCGGAACGCCTGTCTCAACACCATCGACCACAAGACCTCCGATAACTCTGCAGGAGGGCGGCGGGAGAGAACAAGAAAAGTTTAACAATCCCATCTCCGTATCCCCCCGGGTCAGAACCACGCACACCGGGAGCACCGTGCACACTTCCCGTCTCCGTGTCCCCCCGGGTCAGACCCACACACACCGGGAGCACCGTGCACAGTTCCCGTCTCCGTATCCCCCTGGGTCAGACCCACACACACACCGGGAGCACCGTGCACAGTTCCTGTCTCCGTATCACCCCTGGGTCAGACCCACACACACACCGGGAGCACCGTGCACAGTTCCCGTCTCCGTATCCCCCCCCCGGGTCAGACCCACACACACACCGGGAGCACCGTGCACAGTTCCTGTCTCCGTATCCCCCCCGGGTCAGACCCACACACACCGGGAGCACCGTGCACAGTTCCCGTCTCCGTATCCCCCCTGGGTCAGACCCACACACACCGGGAGCACCGTGCACATTTCCCGTCTCCGTATCCACCCCCCCCCCGAAGAGAGAGAGAGAGAGACTTACGTGCGTGAGCGAGGCTGAGAGCCCAGAGACGGAGGTAGGACGCCGTGTTGGAGATACAGCTGAGACAGTACTCAATTGTGTGAATGGCCTGCTTGATAAACACGTCCCCCATGTTCACCTGTTGGGGGGGGGGGTGGGGGGAGGAGGGAGAACGAGGTGACGTGTCAGATTCAAGAACTTGTTAAACTTTGCCCCATCCCTCTTCCCTCCTCTTCAAATCCCCACGGAGGGGCCTCCTCCCTCTTCCCTCTGCCCATCAGCTCCCCCTGGGTGCCTGCACCGACCTTCCCCTCCCTCCCATGGTCCACTCTCCAATCAGACTCCTTCACCTTCAGCCCTTGGCCCCTTTTCCCACCTATCAGCTCCCAGCTTCTCACTTCGCCGCCCACCCGCAAGGATGTAGCTCTCCACGTCCCCACGGTCACAATAGACAATAGGTGCAGGAGTGGGCCATTCGGCCCCTTCGAGCCAGCACCGCCATTCACTGTGATCACAGCTGATCATCCACAATCAGTCCCCTCCCCTACAACGAGGTCTAGGGGTTCTTATACATCAGTCACTGAAAACACGCATGCAAGTACTAATGAGTGGGCAGATGCATGGCAGATGCAGTTTAATGTGGATAAATGTGAGGTTATCCACTTCGGTGGGAAGAACAGGAAGGCAGATTATTATCTAAATGGAGTCAAGTTAGGAAAAGGGGAAGTACAATGAGATCTAGGTGTTCTTGTTCATCAGTCACTGAAAGCAAGCATGCAGGTACAGCAGGCAGTGAAGAAAGCTAATGGCATGCTGGCCTTCATAACAAGAGGAATTGAGTATTAGAGCAAAGAAGTCCTTCTGCAGCTGTACAGGGCCCTGGTGAGACCACACCTGGAGTACTGTGTGCAGTTTTGGTCTCCAAATTTGAGGAAGGACATTCTTGCTATTGAGGGAGTGCAGCGTAGATTCACAAGGTTAATTCCCGGGATGGCGGGACTGTCGTATGTGGAAAGATTGGAGCGACTGGGCTTGTATACTCTGGAACTTAGAAGGATGAGAGGGGATCTGATTGAAACATATAAGATTATTAAGGGATTGGACACGCTGCAGGCAGGAAGCATGTTCCCGCTGATGGGTGAGTTCAGAACCAGAGGCCACAGTTTAGGAATTAGGGGTCGGCCATTTCGAGCGGAGTTGAGGAAAAACTTTTTCACCCAGAGGGTGGTGGATATATGGAATGCTCTGCCCCAAAGGCTGTGGAGGCCAAGTCTCTGGATGTTTTCAAGAAAGAGATGGATAGAGCTCTTAATGATAGCGGAGTGAAAGGACATGGGGACAATAGGTGCATGAGTAGGCCATTCGGCCCCTTCGAGCCAGCACCGCCATTCACTGTGATCATGGCTGATCGTCCACAATCAGTATCCAGTTCCTGCCTTCTCCCCATAACCTTTGATTCCGGTCTGGTCGGGATGGACTGGGGGGGGGAGGTATTGTGTACGGTTTGGGTCGTCCCGTCACAGGAGGGGTGTGGCGGGCTGGGGAGCAGGAAAAACGGAGACGTTTTAAGAGCCTGTCAGACAGACGCCTGGGGACGGGGGGAGATGGACGTTGCGCGGACAGGCGCTAAGGTTAGTAAGGCGATCTTAAATTGTTGGGAGGAGAAGACGGCAGCGCGACACAGCTCGCAGCGGCCACTCCGGTGAATGATGTCTGTAATCCGTCAAGAAGTGTGCCGTGTATGATCCTGATTCGATGGAGACGGACGTGAGGGCACGGAAGAACGTCTGGAGAAACTTCTGGAATGCCTGCTTCGCTGCCGCTGCTACCATGCGATCCGGAATCCCCGGAGGGGAAGGCCCCGGGTCCTCGGCTTTGCTTGTTGCTCGGCGGCCGGGGCCGGGGTCGAAGCGCTCGGCAGAGACGGCGCTCGGTGTCGGAGGCTGGAAGTTTTCGGATGAACTCAGAGTCGGCTGCGGTCGGGTGCTTCCAACGCATCGGCGAGTTGGTGGAGCTTGGAGGTTCGTGGCGGGGAGAGTTTTTCTCCCTTCTGCCATCGATGGGGCCATCGGGACTTTGAGACTTTTTTTTTTACCGTGCCCATGGTCTGCTCTTTATCAAATTACGGTATTGCTTTGCACTGTTGTAACTATATGTTATCATTATGTGGTTTCTGTCAGTTTTAGTCTTGGCTTGCCCTGTGTTCTTGTGATTTCATTCTGGAGGAACAATTAGATTATGAGGGCACGCAGTCTTCTTTTATTGTCATTTAGTAACGCATGCATTAAGAACTGATACAATGTTCCTCCAGAATGATACCACAAGACAAACAAGACTGAAAACCTGATATACATTGTGTCAACATATCATTTTTTTAATGCACGCGTTCCTAAACGAGTGTCCTCGTAATCTAATCCCAACTCCCATCTGCCATTTTCCTGCCCGCTCGGCATCGCGGTCCGCGGAAAGTGGCGTCAGGCGCGGACGGGGTCGCAGAGAAGGCTGCTGGCAATCGGGCCTTCGTAGGACGCAGTTACCGGCCGCAGAACTGACGTGCGGCAGGGATATCGGGGCCCCGAGCCCACGGCTCCCTCGCAGCAGACGGGGTGGGGGGGGGGAACGGGAAGGACTGGACTGGGGGTAATGCGTGTAGTTCGTGTCGTCCTGTTACAGGAGGGCTGTGTGTTGGGGGGGCAGGACGCGGTTTGGAGAGGGCGTACAGGACGGGTTCACCAGGATGCTGCCTGGATTAGAGAGTGTGGAGAGTTCGGACAGGTTTTCTGTGGAGTAACGGAGACTGGGGGAGAGATTTGATAGAGGTTTGTAAGATTACGAGAGGCGGACATGTCCAGTAGCAGAGGGCAGAGGTTGAATCTGAGGGGGGGGGAAGGTGCAAAGGGGAATATGTGGGGCGAGTTTTTTCTTTGTTACACACAGAGAGGGGTGCGTCACAGAGGGCTCTGCCAGGGGTTCATGGTGCAGGCAGATATACAATAGAGGCCGTCCCATCACTCACACCCAGGGTCAGATACAGAGTGAATCTCCCTCCGCACCGTCCCATCACACACTCCCGGGGTCAGACACAGAGTGAATCTCCCTCCACACCGTCCCATCACACACTCCCAGGGTCAGACACAGAGTGAATCTCCCTCCGCACCGTCCCATCACACACTCCCGGGGTCAGACACAGAGTGAATCTCCCTCCGCACTGTCCCATCACACACTCCCGGGGTCAGACACAGAGTGAATCTCCCTCCGCACCGTCCCATCACACACTCCCGGGGTCAGACACAGAGTGAATCTCCCTCCACACCGTCCCATCACACACTCCCGGGGTCAGACACAGAGTGAATCTCCCTCCACACCGTCCCATCACACACTCCCGGGGTCAGACACAGAGTGAATCTCCCTCCGCACTCTCCCATCACACACTCCCGGGGTCAGACACAGAGTGCGTCTCCCTCCGCACAGTCCCATCACACACACCCGGGGTCAGACACAGAGAGAAGCTCCCTCCGCACCGTCCCATCACACACTCCCGGGGTCAGACACAGAGTGAATCTCCCTCCGCACTGTCCCATCACACACCCCCGGGGTCAGACACAGAGTGAATCTCCCTCCGCACCGTCCCATCACACACTCCCGGGGTCAGACACAGAGTGAATCTCCCTCCGCACTCTCCCATCACACACTCCCGGGGTCAGACACAGAGTGCGTCTCCCTCCGCACTCTCCCATCACACACTCCCGGGGTCAGACACAGAGTGAATCTCCCCCCACACCGTCCCATCACACATTCCCGGGGTCAGACACAGAGTGAATCTCCCTCCGCACCGTCCCATCACTCACACCCGGGGTCAGACACAGAGCGAATCTCCCTCCACACCGTCCCATCACACACTCCCGGGGTCAGACACAGAGTGAATCTCCCTCCGCACCGTCCCATCACACACTCCCGGGGTCAGACACAGAGTGAATCTCCCTCCGCACCGTCCCATCACACACTCCCGGGGTCAGACACAGAGTGAATCTCCCTCCGCACCGTCCCATCACTCACACCCGGGGTCAGACACAGAGCGAATCTCCCTCCATATTTACCGTTTCTTCACTATCATCGTCTGCATTTTCAATATCAGCTTCTGCAACATTAATTAAAGCTTCAGTCTCCTCAGTCAGGGACGTGTACCTGTCCTGTGAGAGACAGAAACCAGACCCGTTACTGGGGAGGGGAGGGGGTGACTGAGACGGAGACGGTGGGAGGGGCAGATGGGGACGGGGAAGGGGAGACGGGGACGGGGAGAGAGGGAGGGGACGGGGAGAGAGGGAGGGGACGGGGAGAGAGGGAGGGGAGACGAGACGGGACGGGGGGGGAGACGGGGACGGGGGGGAGACGGGGACGCGGGGGAGACGGGGACGCGGGGGAGACGGGGACGCGGGGGAGACGGGGACGCGGGGGAGACGGGGACGCGGGGGAGACGGGGTGGTATTGAGGAGGGGGGAGGAGAGACAGAGACAGGAGGAGAGAGAGGGTGACAAGTGATACGGAGCGTAGGAGAGGTAGGGGAGACAGGGGCGCGGGGACAGGTAGGGGAGACAGGGGCGCGGGGACAGGTAGGGGAGACAGGGGAGACAGGGGAGACGGGGGGACAGGTAGGGGAGACGGGCACGGGGACAGGTAGGGGAGACAGGGGAGACGGGGGGACAGGTAGGGGAGACGGGCGCCGGGGACAGGTAGGGGAGACGGGGGGAGACAGGGGAGACGGGGGGAGACAGGGGAGACGGGGGGAGACAGGGGCGCGGGGGGAGGGGGGAGACAGGGGCGCGGGGGGAGGGGGGAGACAGGGGCGCGGGGGGAGGGGGGAGACAGGGAGGGATGGGGGAGACGCAGACAGGGAGGAGGGATGGGGGAGACGCAGACAGGGAGGGAGGGATGGGGGAGACGCAGACAGGGAGGGAGGGATGGGGGAGACGCAGACAGGGAGGGAGGATGGGGGAGACGCAGACAGGGAGGGAGGGATGGGGGAGATGCAGACAGGGAGGGAGGGATGGGGAGATGCAGACAGGGAGGGAGGGAGGGATGGGGGAGATGCAGACAGGGAGGGATAGGGGAGATGCAGACAGGGAGGGATAGGGGAGATGCAGACAGGGAGGGATAGGGGAGATGCAGACAGGGAGGGATAGGGGAGATGCAGACAGGGAGGGATAGGGGAGACGCAGACAGGGAGGGGTGTTGTCCCACATACCAGCCGGGCCCTCTGCCTCGGTCGGCGCCTCGAGGTGACGTACAGGTAAACTGGTTTCCCCAGCAGGAGGACGGGGATACAGAGAATGGCCAGGGTCACCAGCACGTCCTGGACTTTGTCCTGGAGGGTGGGGAAAGAGCACCCGCGACAGGCAGAGTGAGTTTCCAGCACCGCGATACCCTCACCTCCCTGAGAGCCCCCCTCCTCCACCGTTCAGCCTACCACTCACTCGACCCCTCCCCAACAGCGTCATACCCACCTCCTCTCCTCCCCACTCCCCTCCCTCATCTCCACTCCCCCTCCCTCATCCACGTCCCTCCTTCAACCACGTCCCCTCCCTCCTCCACACTCCCTTCCCTCATCCTCGTCCCCTCCCTCATCCCCACTCCCCTCCCTCATCTGCACTCCCCTCCCTCATTTCCACTCCCCCTCCCTCATCCACGTCCCTCCTTCAACCACGTCCCCTCCCTCCTCCACACTCCCTTCCCTCATCCTCGTCCCCTCCCTCATCCCCACTCCCCTCCCTCATCCACGTCCCCTCTCTCTCATCCATGTCCCCTCCCTCCTCCCCACTCCTCTCCCTCATCCACGTCCCCTCCCTCATCCCCACTCCCCTCCCTCATCCACGTCCCCTCTCCCTCATCCACGTCCCCTCCCTCCTCCCCACTCCTCTCCCTCATCCACGTCCCCTCCCTCCTCCCCACTCCTCTCCCTCATCCACGTCCCCTCCCTCCTCCCCACTCCTCTCCCTCATCCACGTCCCCTCCCTCCTCCCCACTCCTCTCCCTCATCCACGTCCCTTCCCTCCTCCCCACTCCCCTCCCTCATCCACGTCCCCTCCCTCCTCCCCACTCCCCCTCGCTCATCCTTACTCCCCTCCCTCCTCCCCACTCCCCTCCCTCCTCCCCACTCCCCCTCGCTCATCCTTACTCCCCTCCCTCATCCCCACTACCCCTCCTTCATTTCCACTCCCCTCCCTCATCCACGTCCCCTCTCTCTCATCCATGTCCCCTCCCTCCTCCCCACTCCTCTCCCTCATCCACGTCCCCTCCCTCATCCCCACTCCCCTCCCTCATCCACGTCCCCTCTCCCTCATCCACGTCCCCTCCCTCCTCCCCACTCCTCTCCCTCATCCACGTCCCCTCCCTCCTCCCCACTCCTCTCCCTCATCCACGTCCCCTCCCTCCTCCCACTCCTCTCCCTCATCCACGTCCCCTCCCTCCTCCCCACTCCTCTCCCTCATCCACGTCCCTTCCCTCCTCCCCACTCCCCTCCCTCATCCACGTCCCCTCCCTCCTCCCCACTCCCCCTCGCTCATCCTTACTCCCCTCCCTCCTCCCCACTCCCCTCCCTCCTCCCCACTCCCCCTCGCTCATCCTTACTCCCCTCCCTCATCCCCACTACCCCTCCTTCATTTCCACTCCCCCTCCCTCATCCACGTCCCTCCTTCAACTACGTCCCCTCCCTCCTCCACACTCCCTTCCCTCATCCTCGTCCCCTCCTCCTCCCCACTCCCCTCCCTCATCCCCACTTCCCTCCCTCCTCCGCACTCCCTCATCCACGTCCGCTCCCTCCTCCCCACTTCCCCTCGCTCATCCCTACTTCCCTGCCTCATTTCCACTCCCCCTCTCTCATCCACGTCTGCTCCCTCCTCCCCTCCCTCATCCACGTCCCCTCCCTCATCCCCACTCACCTCCCTCATCCAGGTCCCCTTCATCCCCACTCCCTCCTCCCCACTCCCCCTCGCTCATCCCTACTCCCCTCCCTCATCCACGTCTGCTCCCTCCTCCCTCCCTTATCCACGTCCCCTCCCTCATCCCCACTCACCTCCCTCATCCACGTCCCCTTCCTCATCCACGTCCCCTCCCTCATCCCCATTCCCTTCCCTCATCCACGTCCCCTCCCTCCTCCCCACTCCCTTCCCTCATCCACATTCCTTCCCTCCTCCCCACTCCCTCATCCCTACTCCCCCCTCATCCACGTCCCCTCCCTCTTCCCCACTCCCCCTCGGTCATCCCTACTCTCCTCCCTCATTTTCACTCCCCCTCCCTCATCCACGTCCCCTCCCTCATCCCCACTCACCTCCCTCATCCCCACTCACCTCCCTCATCCACGTCCCCTCCCTCATCCCCACTCACCTCCCTCATCCACGTCCCCTTCCTCATCCACGTCCCCTCCCTCATCCCCATTCCCTTCCCTCATCCCCATTCCCTTCCCTCATCCACGTCCCCTCCCTCCTCCCCACTCCCTTCCCTCATCCACATTCCTTCCCTCATCCACATTCCTTCCCTCCTCCCCACTCCCTCATCCCTACTCCCCCCTCATCCACGTCCCCTCCCTCTTCCCCACTCCCCCTCGGTCATCCCTACTCTCCTCCCTCATTTTCACTCCCCCTCCCTCATCCACGTCCCCTCCCTCATCCCCACTCACCTCCCTCATCCACGTCCCCTCCCTCATCCCCACTCACCTCCCTCATCCACGTCCCCTCCCTCCTCCCTTCCCTCATCCACGTCCCCTCTCTCCTCCCCACTCCCCCTCCCTCATCCACGTCCCCTCCCTCATCCCCACTCCCCCTCCCTCATCCCCACTCCCTCCCTCCCCTCCCTCCCATCACTCCCCATCTCCCTCTCCAAACCGTTTCTTTCTT
Source organism: Mobula birostris (assembly GCF_030028105.1). Taxonomy (NCBI): domain Eukaryota; kingdom Metazoa; phylum Chordata; class Chondrichthyes; order Myliobatiformes; family Myliobatidae; genus Mobula; species Mobula birostris. The sequence goes on from NW_027275170.1 coordinate 27,986, forward strand.
TCTCTCTCTCTCTCTCTCCCTCCCTCCCTCTGTGCAGCAACCTGACCTGCGCCCCGGTGTCGAGGATGGCTTTCACCTCTCCGTATCCGCACCCGAGGGTGCGGCCCCTCTCGGCCTCCAGGAACAGGGTCTGTTCCGTTCGGCAGTTCCTCGGTACGTTGCTGGGAACGTGCTCCCCCCGAGAGACTAGATCTAGTATGGCATTCCCCCTGGTCGGCCTGTCCACATACTGTGATAGGAATCCCTCCTGGACACGCCTAACAAACTCTGCCCCATCTAAACCCTTGGAACTAATCAGGTGCCAATCAATATTGGGGAAGTTAAAGGCGCCCACGATAACAACCCTGTTATTTTTCCACCTTTCCAGAATCTGCACCTCTGTATATGTCAATGGCTTGGATGGTGGAAGTGATGGCTTTGCTGAAAAGGTTGCGGAAGAGTCCTTTGTTTAAACGTTCGTCAGTCCGTGTTGGCAGGAACATCTCTGACTCCATCACGCTGAGCACTGGATCCCCACAAGGCTGTGTGCTCAGCCCGTTGCTGTTTACACTGCTAATGCACGACTGTGCAGCCAGATTCCAGGAGAACCTGATCATTAAATCTGCAGACGATACCACGGTGGTGGGGCTCATCAGAAAAAATGATGAAACTGTGTACAGGGAGGAGGTCAAACATCTAGAGAGCTGGTGCAGGGATAACAACCTGATGCTTAATGTCACCGAAACCAAGGAGGTGATCGTTGATTTCAGACGGTCTCAGCCCGAACACACACCCCTCAGCATCAGTGGCTCCACTGCGGATAGAGTGGAAAACATCAAGTTCCTTGGGGTGCAGATCTCGGACAATCTCACCTGGTCCAGGAACGCCACTGGGATTGTGAAACAGGCCCGGCAGAGATTGCACTTTCTGAGGAAGCTTAAACAAGCATCACTCCCCACTAACATCTTAACCACATTCTGCAGAGACGTGGTTGAGAGTGTGCTGATCTTTAGCATCACAACCTGCTGCTCCAGCTGCAGTGTTGTCGACAAAAAAGCCTTGCAGAGGGTGATTAGGGGAGCAGAGAAGGTTATTGGGGTCTCCCTACCTTCTGTCCAAGACCTCTTTCAGAGTCGATGCCTCCAGAAGACACGGTGCATCATTAAAGACCCTTCACACCCTCTCCATGAACTGTTTGTTCTTCTGCCATCAGGCAAACGTTACAGGAGCATCAAAACTAAAAGCAGAAGGCTACTAAACAGCTTCCTCCCACAGGCAAGTCAGACTGCTAAATAGCTGCTCTACCTGACTCTGCTTTGGACACTTTTAACTTGCACTGGACACTTATAACTGATTTTAACTGACATGTGGCTGTTGTGTGTTACTATTTACTGTTATGTTTATTAGTTAGCGTTGTGTTGGTTATGTTATGATCGCACTGCCCCTGGGAAACGCTGTCTCGTTCTGCCCTGCGGAGCTGACGTACGGTTAGAATGACAGTAAAGTTCTTTGGATCTTTGAATCTTGAATCTTCTTCTCCTCCTCACTGGTATATAAGCACCCAGACTATCCCTACTCCTTTTTTGAACAAGGGGACAACATTCGCCTCCCTCCAATCCTCCGGTACCATTCCAGTGGACAACGAGGACATAAAGATCCTAGCCAGAGGGTCAGCAATCTCTTCTCTCGCCTCGTGGAGCAGCCTGGAGAATATTCCGTCAGGCCCTGGGGACTTATCTGTCCTAATGTATTTTAACAACTCCAACACCTCCTCTCCCTTAATATCAACATGCTCCAGAACATCAACCTCACTCATAGTGTCCTCACCATCATCAAGTTTCCTCTCATTGGTGAATACCGAAGAGAAGTATTCATTGAGGACCTCGCTCACTTCCACAGCCTCCAGGCACATCTTCCCACCTTTATCTCTAATCGGTCCTGCCTTCACTCCTATCATCCTTTTTTCCTTCTCATAATTGAAGAATGCTTTGGGGTTTTCCTTTACCCTACTCGCCAAGGCCTTCTCATGCCCCCTTCTTGCTCTTCACAGCCCCTTCTTAAGCTCCTTTCTTGCTTCCCTATATTCCTCAATAGACCCAGCTGATCCTTGCTTCCCAAACCTCATGTATGCTGCCTTCTTCCACCTGACTAGATTTTCCACCTCACTTGTCACCCATGGTTCCTTCACCCTACCATTCTTTATCTTCCTCACCGGGACAAATTTATCCCTAACATCCTGCAAGAGATCCTTAAACATCAACCACATGTCCATAGTACATTTCCCTGTGAAAACATCATTCCAATTCACACCCGCAAGTTCTAGCCTCATAATTTTCCCTTCCCCAATTAAACATTTTCCTGTCCTCTTTGATTCTATCCTTTTCCATGATAATTATAAAGGCCAGGGAGCGGTGGTCACTGTCCAACAGATGCTCACCCACTGAGAGATCTGTGACCTGACCCGGTCCATTACCTAGTACTAGATCTAGTATGGCATTCCCCCTGGTCGGCCTGTCCACATACTGTGACAAGAATCCATCCTGGACACCCTTAACAAACTCTGCCCCATCTGAACCCTTGAACTAATCAGGTGCCAATCAATATTAGGGAAGTTAAAGTCACCCATGATAACAACTCTGTTATTTTTGCACCTTTCCAAAATCTGTCTCCCAAACTGCTCCTCTGTATCCCTGCTGCTACCAGGGGGCCTATAGAATACTCCCAATAGAGTAACTGCTCCCTTCCTGTTCCTGACTTCTTCCCATGCTGACTCAAAAGAGGATCCTGCCACATTACCCACCCTTTCTGTCGCTGTGATGCCATCCCTGACCAGATCTCTGCCACCCCGCCGTCTCTGCGCCCTGCCTCAGCCCGTACCTGTCCCGTGTAGAGCGGCCGGTTGCTGGGGGAGCTGGTGAAGAGGAACATGTCAATGAAGTGGATGAGGATGCTGGGGGCGTGCCAGGAGTCGGCGGCCGTGTAGGCCACCCACTTGTAGACGATCAGCACCACCAGGTAGCCAAACAGGCAGAGCCGAG
>NW_027275170.1:31502-66801 GCF_030028105.1 Mobula birostris
TCTCTCCCCTCCCCGTCCTCCCCCCTCTCTCCCCCATCTCTCACCATCTCTCTCCCCCTCCCCCGTCCCCCCATCTCTCACCATCTCTCTCCCCCTCCCCCGTCCCCCCCATCTCTCCCTGTCCCCCCCATCTCTCACCATCTCTCTCCTCCTCCCCGTCCCCCCTATCTCTCTCCCCCTCCCCGTCCCCCCCATCTCTCACCATCTCTCTCCCCTCCTCTCTCCCCCCATCTCTCACCATCTCTCTCCCCCTCCCCCGTCCCCCCATCTCTCACCATCTCTCTCCCCCTCCCCCGTCCCCACCATCTCTCACCATCTCCCCATCCCCCCCATCTCTCACCATCTCTCTCCTCCTCCCCCGTCCCCACCATCTCTCACCATCTCCCCATCCCCCCCATCTCTCACCATCTCTCTCCTCCTCCCCTGTCCCCCCCATCTCTCACCATCTCTCTCCCCTCCTCTCTCCCCCCATCTCTCACCATCTCTCTCCCCCTCCCCCGTTCCCCCATCTCTCCCCGTCCCCCCCCTCACCATCTCTCTCCTCCTCCCCCGTCCCCCCTATCTCTCTCCCCCTCCCCCGTCCCCCCCATCTCTCCCGTCCCCCCATCTCTCACCATCTCTCTCCTCCTCCCCCGTCCCCCCTATCTCTCTCCCCCTCCCCCGTCCCCACCATCTCTCACCATCTCCCCGTCCCCCCCATCTCTCACCATCTCTCTCCTCCTCCCCCGTCCCCCTATCTCTCTCCCCCTCCCCGTCCCCACCATCTCTCACCATCTCCCCGTCCCCCCCATCTCTCCCCGTCCCCCCCATCTCTCACCATCTCTCTCCTCCTCCCCCGTCCCCCCCATCTCTCACCATCTCTCTCCCCTCCTCTCTCCCCCCATCTCTCACCATCTCTCTCCCCCTCCCCCATCCCCCATCTCTCACCATCTCTCTCCCCCTCCCCCGTCCCCCCTATCTCTCTCCCCCTCCCCCGTCCCCCCCATCTCTCACCATCTCTCTCCCCCCATCTCTCACCATCTCTCTCCCCCTCCCCCGTCCCCCCATCTCTCTCCCCCTCCCCCGTCCCCCCATCTCTCTCCCCCTCCCCCGTCCCCACCATCTCTCTCCCCCTCCCCGTCCCCACCATCTCTCACCATCTCCCCGTTCCCCCCATCTCTCCCCGTCCCCCCCATCTCTCACCATCTCTCTCCTCCTCCCCCGTCCCCCCTATCTCTCTCCCCCTCCCCCGTCCCCCCCATCTCTCACCATCTCTCTCCCCCTCCCCCGTCCCCACCATCTCTCACCATCTCCCCGTTCCCCCCATCTCTCCCTGTCCCCCCCATCTCTCACCATCTCTCTCCCCCTCCCCATCTCGCCCTGTCCCCCCCATCTCTCACCATCGCTCTCCCCCTCCCCCGTCCCCCCATCTCTCACCATCTCCCCGTTCCCCCCATCTCTCACCATCTCTCTCCCCTCCTCTCTCCCCCCATCTCTCACCATCTCTCTCCCCCCTCCCGTCTCCCCCATCTCTCACCATCTCTCTCCTCCTCCCCCGTCCCCCCTATCTCTCTCCCCCTCCCCGTTCCCCCCATCTCTCACCATCTCTCTCCCCTCCTCTCTCCCCCATCTCTCACCATCTCTCTCCCCTCCCCCGTCCCCCCATCTCTCACCATCTCTCTCCCCCTCCCCCGTCCCCACCATCTCTCACCATCTCCCCATCCCCCCCATCTCTCCCCGTCCCCCCCATCTCTCACCATCTCTCTCCTCCTCCCCCATCCCCCCTATCTCTCTCCCCCTCCCCCGTCCCCCCCCATCTCTCACCATCTCTCTCCCCTCCCCGTCCCCACCATCTCTCACCATCTCCCCGTCCCCCCCATCTCTCCCCGTCCCCCCCATCTCTCACCATCTCTCTCCTCCTCCCCCGTCCCCCCCATCTCTCACCATCTCTCTCCCCCTCCCCGTCCCCACCATCTCTCACCATCTCCCCGTTCCCCCCATCTCTCACCATCTCTCTCCCCTCCTCTCTCCCCCCATCTCTCACCATCTCTCTCCCCCTCCCCCGTCCCCCCATCTCTGCACCATCTCTCTCCCCTCCCCCGTCCCCACCATCTCTCACCATCTCCCCATCCCCCCCATCTCTCCCCGTCCCCCCCATCTCTCACCATCTCTCTCCTCCTCCCCCGTCCCCCCCATCTCTCACCATCTCTCTCCCCCCATCTCTCACCATCTCTCTCCCCCCATCTCTCACCATCTCTCTCCCCCCATCTCTCACCATCTCTCTCCCCCTCCCCCATCCCCCCCATCTCTCCCCGTCCCCCCCATCTCTCACCATCTCTCTCCTCCTCCCCCATCCCCCCCATCTCTCCCCGTCCCCCCCATCTCTCCCGTCCCCCCCATCTCTCCCCGTCCCCCCCATCTCTCACCATCTCTCTTCTCCTCCCCCGTCCCCCCCATCTCTCTCCCCCTCCCCGTCCCCCTCATCTCTCACCATCTCTCTCCCCCCCCTCTCCCCCCATCTCTCACCATCTCTCTCCTCCTCCCCCGTCCCCCCCATCTCTCTCCCCCTCCCCGTCCCCCCCATCTCTCACCATCTCTCTCCCCCATCTCTCACCATCTCTCTCCCCCTCCCCGTCCCCCATCTCTCTCCCCCTCCCCGTCCCCCCTATCTCTCACCATCTCTCTCCCCCCATCTCTCACCATCTCTCTCCCCCTCCCCCATCCTCCCCCCTCTCTCCCCCCATCTCTCACCATCTCTCTCCCCCTCCCCCGTCCCCCCCATCTCTCCCTGTCCCCCCCATCTCTCACCATCTCTCTCCTCCTCCCCCGTCCCCCCCATCTCTCTTCCCCTCCCCGTCCCCCCATCTCTCACCATCTCTCTCCCCCCATCTCTCACCATCTCTCTCCCCCCTCCCCCGTCCCCCCCATCTCTCCCCGTCCCCCCCATCTCTCACCATCTCTCTCCCCCTCCCCGTCCCCACCATCTCTCACCATCTCCCCGTCCCCCCCATCTCTCACCATCTCTCTCCTCCTCCCCCGTCCCCCCATCTCTCCCTGTCCCCCCCATCTCTCACCATCTCTCTCCTCCTCCCCATCCCCCCCATCTCTCTCCCCTCCCCGTCCCCCCCCTCTCTCCCCCCCCCTCTCCCCCCTCCCCCCCCCTCTCTCCCCCCCTCTCTCCCCCCCTCTCTCCCCCCCTCTCTCCCCCCCTCTCTCCCCCCCTCTCTCCCCCCCTCTCTCCCCCCTCTCTCCCCCCCTCTCTCCCCCCCTCTCTCCCCCCCTCTCTCCCCCCCTCTCTCCCCCCCTCTCTCCCCCCCTCTCTCCCCCCTCTCTCCCCCCCTCTCTCCCCCCCTCTCTCCCCCCCTCTCTCCCCCCCTCTCTCCCCCCCTCTCTCCCCCCCTCTCTCCCCCCCTCTCTCCCCCCCCTCTCTCCCCCCCTCTCTCCCCCCCCTCTCTCCCCCCCCTCTCTCCCCCCCCTCTCTCCCCCCCCTCTCTCCCCCCCCTCTCTCCCCCCCCTCTCTCCCCCCCCTCTCTCCCCCCCCTCTCTCCCCCCCCTCTCTCCCCCCCCTCTCTCCCCCCCTCTCTCCCCCCCTCTCTCCCCCCCCTCTCTCCCCCCCCCTCTCTCCCCCCCCTCTCTCCCCCCCCTCTCTCCCCCCCTCTCTCCCCCCCTCTCTCCCCCCCTCTCTCCCCCCTCTCTCCCCCCATCCTCCCCCCTCCCCGTCCCCCCCATCTCTCACCATCTCTCTCCCCCTCCCCGTCCCCCCCATCTCTCACCATCTCTCTCCTCCTCCCCCATCCTCCCCCTCCCCGTCCCCCCCATCTCTCACCATCTCTCTCCCCTTCCCCCATCCTCCCCCCCCATCTCTCACCATCTCTCTCCCCCCTCCCCCATCCTCCCCCCCTCTCCCCCCCATCTCTCACCATCTCTCTCCCCCTCCCCCATCCTCCCCCCCCCTCTCCCCCCCATCTCTCACCATCTCTCTCCCCCGCCCCACAGACATTTGCGCCGACGCTGGGCACTGCCCCTGGTTCTGCTGCCCGAGCTGCTGTTCCTGCTCTGCCTGTTCGGCTACCTGGTGGTGCTGATCGTCTACAAGTGGGTGGCCTACACGGCCGCCGACTCCTGGCACGCCCCCAGCATCCTCATCCACTTCATTGACATGTTCCTCTTCACCAGCTCCCCCAGCAACCGGCCGCTCTACACGGGACAGGTACGGGCTGAGGCAGGGCGCAGAGACGGCGGGGTGGCAGAGATCTGGTCAGGGATGGTATCACAGCGACAGAAAGGGTGGGTAATGTAGCAGGATCGTCTTTTGAGTCAGCATGGGAAGAAGTCAGGAACAGGAAGGGCGCAGTTACTCTCCTGGGAGTATTCTATAGGTCTCCTGGTAGCAGCAGAGATACTGAGGAGCAGATTGGGAGGCAGATTTTGGAGAGGTGCAAAAATAACAGGGTTGTTATCATGGTTGACTTTAACTTCCCTAATATCGATTGGCACCTGATTATTTCAAGGGTTTAGATGGGGCAGAGTTTGCTAAGTGTGTCCAGGATGGATTCCTGTCACAGTATGTGGACAGGCCGACCAGGGGGAATGCCATACTAGATCTAGTACTAGGTAATGAACCAGGTCAGGTCACAAATCTCCCAGTGGGTGAGCATCTAGGGGACAGTGACCACCGCTCCCTGGCCTTTATAGTTATCACGGAAAAGGATAGAATCAAAGAGGACAGGAAAATGTTTAATTGGGGAAGGGAAAATTATGAGGCTAGAACTTGCGGGTGCGAATTGGAATGATGTTTTCACAGGGAAATGTACTATGGACATGTGGTCGATGTTTAGAGATCTCTTGCAGGATGTTAGGGATAAATTTGTCCCGGTGAGGAAGATAAAGAATGGTAGGGTGAAGGAACCATGGGTGACAAGTGAGGTGGAACATCTAGTCAGGTGGAAGAAGGCAGCATACATGAGGTTTAGGAAGCAAGGATCAGCTGGGTCTATTGAGGAATATAGGGAAGCAAGAAAGGAGCTTAAGAAGGGGCTGAGAAGAGCAAGAAGGGGGCCTGAGAAGGCCTTGGCAAGTAGGGTAAAGGAAAACCCCAAAGCATTCTTCAATTATGTGAAGAAAAAAAGGATGATAGGAGTGAAGGCAGGACCGATTAGAGATAAAGGTGGGAAGATGTGCCTGGAGGCTGTGGAAGTGAGCGAGGTCCTCAATGAATACTTCTCTTCGGTATTCACCAATGAGAGGGAACTTGATGATGGCGAGGACAATATGAGTGAGGTTGATGTTCTGGAGCATGCTGATATTACGGGACAGGAGGTGTTGGAGTTGTTAGAATACATTAGGACAGATAAGTCCCCGGGGCCTGACGGAATATTCCCCCGGCTGCTCCACGAGGCGAGAGAAGAGATTGCCGAGCCTCTGGGTGGGATCTTTATGTCCTCGTTGTCCACGGGAATGGTACCGGAGGATTGGAGGGAGGCGAATGTTGTCCCCTTGTTCAAAAAAAGGAGTAGGGATAGTCTGGGTGCTTATATACCAGTGAGGAGGAGAAGAAGATTCAAAGATCCAAAGAACTTTACTGTCATTCTAACCGTACGTCAGCTCCGCAGGGCAGAAAGAGACAGCGTTTCCCAGGGGCAGTGCGATCATAACTTAACCAACACAACGCTAACTAATAAACATAACAATAAATAGTAAAACACAACAGCCACATGTCAGTTAAAATCAGTTATAAGTGTCCAGTGCAAGTTAAAAGTGTCCAAAGCAGAGTCAGGTAGAGCAGCTATTTAGCAGTCTGACTGCTGTGGGAAGAAGCTGTTTAGAAGCCTTGTGCTTTTAGTTTTGATGCTCCTGTAACGTTTGCCTGATGGCAGAAGAACAAACAGTTCATGGAGAGGGTGTGAGGGGTCTTTAATGATGCACCGTGTCTTCTGGAGGCATCGACTCTGAAAGAGGTCTTGGACAGAAGGTAGGGAGACCCCAATAACCTTCTCTGCTCCCCCTAACCACCCTCTGCAAGGCTTTTTTGTCGACAACACTGCAGCTGGAGTACCAGGTTGTGATGCTAAAGATCAGCACACTCTCAACCACGTCTCTGCAGAATGTGGTTAAGATGTTAGTGGGGAGTGATGCTTGTTTAAGCTTCCTCAGAAAGTGCAATCTCTGCCGGGCCTGTTTCACAATCCCAGTGGCGTTCCTGGACCAGGTGAGATTGTCCGAGATCTGCACCCCAAGGAACTTGATGTTTTCCACTCTATCCGCAGTGGAGCCACTGATGGCTGAGGGGTGTGTGTTCGGGCTGAGACCGTCTGAAATCAACGATCACCTCCTTGGTTTCGGTGACATTAAGCATCAGGTTGTTATCCCTGCACCAGCTCTCTAGATGTTTGACCTCCTCCCTGTACACAGTTTCATCATTTTTTCTGATGAGCCCCACCACCGTGGTATCGTCTGCAGATTTAATGATCAGGTTCTCCTGGAATCTGGCTGCACAGTCGTGCATTAGCAGTGTAAACAGCAACGGGCTGAGCACACAGCCTTGTGGGGATCCAGTGCTCAGCGTGATGGAGTCAGAGATGTTCCTGCCAACACGGACTGACGAACGTTTAAACAAAGGACTCTTCCGCAACCTTTTCAGCAAAGCCATCACTTCCACCATCCAAGCCATTGACATATACAGAGGAGCAGATTCTGGAAAGGTGGAAAAATAACAGGGTTGTTATCGTGGGCGCCTTTAACTTCCCCAATATTGATTGGCACCTGATTAGTTCCAAGGGTTTAGATGGGGCAGAGTTTGTTAAGCGTGTCCAGGACGGATTCCTGTCACAGTATGTGGACAGGCCGACCAGGGGGAATGCCATACTAGATCTAGTCTCTCGGGGGGAGCACGTTCCCAGCAACGTACCGAGGAACTGCCGAACGGAACAGACCCTGTTCCTGGAGGCCGAGAGGGGCCGCACCCTCGGGTGCGGATACGGAGAGGTGAAAGCCATCCTCGACACCGGGGCGCAGGTCAGGTTGCTGCACGGAGGGAGGGAGGGAGAGAGAGAGAGAGAGAAAGAAAGAAACGGTTTGGAGAGGGAGATGGGGAGTGATGGGAGGGAGGGGAGGGAGGGAGTGGGGATGAGGGAGGGGGAGTGCGGATGAGGGAGGGGACGTGGATGAGGGAGGGGGAGTGGGGAGGAGAGAGGGGACGTGGATGAGGGAGGGGACGTGGATGAGGGAGGGGGAGTGAAAATGAGGGAGGAGAGTAGGGATGACCGAGGGGGAGTGGGGAAGAGGGAGGGGACGTGGATGAGGGGGGAGTAGGGATGAGGGAGTGGGGAGGAGGGAAGGAATGTGGATGAGGGAAGGGAGTGGGGAGGAGGGAGGGGACATGGATGAGGGAAGGGAATGGGGATGAGGGAAGGGAATGGGGATGAGGGAGGGGACGTGGATGAGGAAGGGGACGTGGATGAGGGAGGTGAGTGGGGATGAGGGAGGGGACGTGGATGAGGGAGGTGAGTGGGGATGAGGGAGGGGACGTGGATGAGGGAGGGGGAGTGAAAATGAGGGAGGAGAGTAGGGATGACCGAGGGGGAGTGGGGAAGAGGGAGGGGACGTGGATGAGGGGGGAGTAGGGATGAGGGAGTGGGGAGGAGGGAAGGAATGTGGATGAGGGAAGGGAGTGGGGATGAGGGAGGGGACGTGGATGAGGGAAGGGAATGGGGATGAGGGAGGGGACGTGGATGAGGAAGGGGACGTGGATGAGGGAGGTGAGTGGGGATGAGGGAGGGGACATGGATAAGGGAGGGGAGGAGGGAGCAGACGTGGATGAGGGAGGGGAGTAGGGATGAGCGAGGGGGAGTGGGGAGGAGGGAGTAGGGGTGAAGGGGACCTGGATGAGGGAGGTGAGTGGGGATGAGGGAGCAGACGTGGATGAGAGAGGGGGAGTGGAAATGAGGCAGGGAAGTAGGGATGAGCGAGGGGAAGTGGGGAGGAGGGAGCGGACGTGGATGAGGGAGTGCGGAGGAGGGAGGGAAGTGGGGATGAGGGAGGGTGAGTGGAAATGAAGAAGGGGTAGTGGGGATGAGGGAGGGGAGTGGGGAGGAGGGAGGGGACGAGGATGAGGGAGGGGAGTGGGGAGGAGGGAGGGGACGAGGATGAGGGAAGGGAGTGTGGAGGAGGGAGGGGACGTAGTTGAAGGAGGGACGTGGATGAGGGAGGGGGAGTGGAAATGAAGGAGGGGTAGTGGGGATGAGGGAGGGGAGTAAGGATGAGCGAGGGGGAGTGGGGAGGAGGGAGGGGAGTGGGGAGGAGGGAGGGGAGTAAGGATGAGCGAGGGGGAGTGGGGAGGAGGGAGGGGACGTGGATGAGGGAGGGGAGTGGGGAGGAGGGAAGGGACGTGGATGAGGGAGAGGAGTGGGGAGGAGGGAGGGGACGTGGATGAGGGAGAGGAGTGGGGAGGAGGGAGGGGGACGTGGATGAGGGAGAGGAGTGGGGAGGAGGGAGGGGACGTGGATGAGGGAGAGGAGTGGGGAGGAGGGAGGGGACGTGGATGAGGGAGAGGGGACGTGGATGAGGGAGGGGAGTGGGGATGAGGGAGGGGACGAGGATGAGGGAAGGGAGTGTGGAGGAGGGAGGGGACGTGGTTGAAGGAGGGACGTGGATGAGGGAGGGGGAGTGGAAATGAGGGAGGGGAGTGGGGAGGAGAGGAGGTGGGTATGACGCTGTTGGGGAGGGGTCGAGTGAGTGGTAGGCTGAACGGTGGAGGAGGGGGGCTCTCAGGGAGGTGAGGGTATCGCGGTGCTGGAAACTCACTCTGCCTGTCGCGGGTGCTCTTTCCCCACCCTCCAGGACAAAGTCCAGGACGTGCTGGTGACCCTGGCCATTCTCTGTATCCCCGTCCTCCTGCTGGGGAAACCAGTTTACCTGTACGTCACCTCGAGGCGCCGACCGAGGCAGAGGGCCCGGCTGGTATGTGGGACAACACCCCTCCCTGTCTGCGTCTCCCCTATCCCTCCCTGTCTGCGTCTCCCCCATCCCTCCCTCCCTGTCTGCGTCTCCCCCATCCCTCCCTGTCTGCGTCTCCCCCATCCCTCCCTGTCTGCGTCTCCCCCATCCCTCCCTGTCTGCGTCTCCCCCATCCCTCCCTGTCTGCGTCTCCCCCATCCCTCCCTGTCTGCGTCTCCCCCATCCCTCCCTGTCTGCGTCTCCCCCATCCCTCCCTGTCTGCGTCTCCCCCATCCCTCCCTGTCTGCGTCTCCCCCATCCCTCCCTGTCTGCGTCTCCCCCATCCCTCCCTGTCTGCGTCTCCCCCATCCCTCCCTGTCTGCGTCTCCCCCCCTCCCCCGTCTCCCCCTCCCCCCCTCTCCCCCTCCCCCCTCCCCGTCTCCCCTGTCTCCCCCCTCCCCCCGTCTCCCCTGTCTCCCCTACCTCTCCCCGCGCCCCTGTCTCCCCTACCTCTCCTACGCTCCTCCCGTATCGCTTGTCACCCTCTCTCTCCTCCTGTCTCTGTCTCTCCTCCCCCCTCCCCAATACCACCCCCCGTCCCCGTCTCCCCCCCCGTCCCCGTCTCCCCCCCGTCCCCGTCTCCCCCCCGTCCCCGTCCCCTCCCCCTCCCCCCCCGTCCCCTCCCTCTCTCCCCGTCCCCGTCCCCCCTTCCCCGTCCCCATCTGCCCCTCCCACCGTCTCCATCTCAGTCACCCCCTCCCCTCCCCAGTAACGGGTCTGGTTTCTGTCTCTCACAGGACAGGTACACGTCCCTGACTGAGGAGACTGAAGCTTTAATTAATGTTGCAGAAGCTGATATTGAAAATGCAGACGATGATAGTGAAGAAACGGTAAATATGGAGGGAGATTCGCTCTGTGTCCGACCCCGGGAGTGTGTGATGGGACGGTCTGGAGGGAGATTCGCTCTGTGTCTGACCCCGGGAGTGTGTGATGGGACGGCCTCTATTGTATATCTGCCTGCACTATGAACCCCTGGCAGAGCCCTCTGTGACGCACCCCTCTCTGTGTGTAACAAAGAAAAAACTTGCCCCACATATTCCCCTTTGCACCTTCCCCCCCCCCTCAGATTCAACCTCTGCCCTCCGCTACTGGACATGTCCGCCTCTCGTAATCTTACAAACCTCTATCAAATCTCTCCCCCAGTCTCCGTTACTCCACAGAAAACCTGTACGAACTCTCCATGCTCTCTAATCCAGGCAGCATCCTGGTGAACCCGTCCTGTACGCCCTCTCCAAACCGCGTCCCGCCCCCCCAACACACAGCCCTCCTGTAACAGGACGACACGAACTACACGCATTACCCCCAGTCCAGTCCTTCCCGTTCCCCCCCCCCCACCCCGTCTGCTGCGAGGGAGCCGTGGGCTCGGGGCCCCGATATCCCTGCCGCACGTCAGTTCTGCGGCCGGTAACTGCGTCCTACGAAGGCCCGATCGCCAGCAGCCTTCGCTGCGACCCCGTCCGCGCCTGACGCCACTTTCCGCGGACCGCGATGCCGAGCGGGCAGGGAAATGGCAGATGGGAGTTGGGATTAGATTACGAGGACACTCGTTTAGGAACGCGTGCATTAAAAAAATGATATGTTGACACAATGTATATCAGGTTTTCAGTCTTGTTTGTCTTGTGGTATCATTCTGGAGGAACATTGTATCAGTTCTTAATGCATGCGTTACTAAATGACAATAAAAGAAGACTGCGTGCCCTCATAATCTAATTGTTCCTCCAGAATGAAATCACAAGAACACAGGGCAAGCCAAGACTAAAACTGACAGAAAACACATAATGATAACATATAGTTACAACAGTGCAAAGCAATACCGTAATTTGATAAAGAGCAGACCATGGGCACGGTAAAAAAAAAAGTCTCAAAGTCCCGATGGCCCCATCGTCTCACGCAGACGGCAGAAGGGAGAAAAACTCTCCCCGCCACGAACCTCCAAGCTCCACCAACTCGCCAATGCGTTGGAAGCACCCAACCGCAGCCGACTCTGAGTCCGTCCGGAAACTTCCAGCCTCCGACACCGAGCGCCGTCTCTGCCGAGCGCTTCGACCCCGGCCCCGGCCGCCGAGCAACAAGCAAAGCCGAGGACCCGGGGCCTTCCCCTCCGGGGATTCCGGATCGCGCAGCGGCAGCGAAGCAGGCATTCCAGAAGTTTCTCCAGACGTTCTTCCGTGCCCTCACGTCCATCTCCATCGAATCAGGATCATACACGGCACACTTCTTGACGGATTACAGACATCATTCACCGGAGTGGCCGCTGCGAGCTGTGTCGCGCTGCCGTCTTCTCCTCCCAACAATTTAAGATCGCCTTACTAACCTTAGCGCCTGTCCGCGCAACGTCCATCTCCCCCCGTCCCCAGGCGTCTGTCTGACAGGCTCTTAAAACGTCTCCGTTTTTCCTGCTCCCCAGCCCGCCACACCCCTCCTGTGACGGGACGACCCAAACCGTACACAATACCTCCCCCCCCCAGTCCATCCCGACCAGACCGGAATCAAAGGTTATGGGGAGAAGGCAGGAACTGGATACTGATTGTGGACGATCAGCCATGATCACAGTGAATGGCGGTGCTGGCTCGAAGGGGCCGAATGGCCTACTCCTGCACCTATTGTCCCCATGTCCTTTCACTCCGCTATCATTAAGAGCTCTATCCATCTCTTTCTTGAAAACATCCAGAGACTTGGCCTCCACAGCCTTCTGGTGCAGAGCATTCCACATATCCACCACCCTCTGGGTGAAAAAGTTTTTCCTCAACTCCGCTCGAAATGGCCGACCCCTAATTCCTAAACTGTGGCCTCTGGTTCTGAACTCACCCATCAGCAGGAACATGCTTCCTGCCTGCAGCGTGTCCAATCCCTTAATAATCTTATATGTTTCAATCAGATCCCCTCTCATCCTTCTAAGTTCCAGAGTATACAAGCCCAGTCGCTCCAATCTTTCCACATACGACAGTCCCGCCATCCCGGGAATTAACCTTGTGAATCTACGCTGCACTCCCTCAATAGCAAGAATGTCCTTCCTCAAATTTGGAGACCAAAACTGCACACAGTACTCCAGGTGTGGTCTCACCAGGGCCCTGTACAGCTGCAGAAGGACCTCTTTGTTCCAATACTCAATTCCTCTTGTTATGAAGGCCAACATGCCATTAGCTTTCTTCACTGCCTGCTGTACTTGCATGCTTGCTTTCAGTGACTGATGTACAAGAACATCTAGATCTCGTTGTACTTCCCCTTTTCCTAACTTGACTCCATTCAGATAATAATCTGCCTTCCTGTTCTTCCCACCAAAGTGGATAACCTCACATTTATCCACATTAAACTGCATCTGCCATGCATCTGCCCACTCATTAGTACTTGCATGCGTGTTTTCAGTGACTGATGTATAAGAACCCCTAGACCTCGTTGTAGAGGAGGGGACTGATTGTGGATGATCAGCTGTGATCACAGTGAATGGCGGTGCTGGCTCGAAGGGGCCGAATGGCCCACTCCTGCACCTATTGTCTATTGTGACCGTGGGGACGTGGAGAGCTACATCCTTGCGGGTGGGCGGCGAAGTGAGAAGCTGGGAGCTGATAGGTGGGAAAAGGGGCCAAGGGCTGAAGGTGAAGGAGTCTGATTGGAGAGTGGACCATGGGAGGGAGGGGAAGGTCGGTGCGGGCACCCAGGGGGAGCTGATGGGCAGAGGGAAGAGGGAGGAGGCCCCTCCGTGGGGATTTGAAGAGGAGGGAAGAGGGATGGGGCAAAGTTTAACAAGTTCTTGAATCTGACACGTCACCTCGTTCTCCCTCCTCCCCCCACCCCCCCCCAACAGGTGAACATGGGGGACGTGTTTATCAAGCAGGCCATTCACACAATTGAGTACTGTCTCAGCTGTATCTCCAACACGGCGTCCTACCTCCGTCTCTGGGCTCTCAGCCTCGCTCACGCACGTAAGTCTCTCTCTCTCTCTCTTCGGGGGGGGGGTGGATACGGAGACGGGAAATGTGCACGGTGCTCCCGGTGTGTGTGGGTCTGACCCAGGGGGGATACGGAGACGGGAACTGTGCACGGTGCTCCCGGTGTGTGCGGGTCTGACCCGGGGGGGGATACGGAGACGGTAACTGTGCACGGTGCTCCCGGTGTGTGTGGGTCTGACCCGGGGGGGATACGGAGACGGGAAATGTGCACGGTGCTCCCGGTGTGTGTGGGTCTGACCCGGGGGGGGATACGGAGACGGGAACTGTGCACGGTGCTCCCGGTGTGTGTGGGTCTGACCCGGGGGGGGGGGATATGGAGACGGGAACTGTGCACGGTGCTCCCGGTGTGTGGGTCTGACCCAAGGGGGATACGGAGATGGGAACTGTGCACAGTGCTCCCGGTGTGTGTGGGTCTGACCCAGGGGGGATACGGAGACGGGAACTGTGCACGGTGCTCCCGGTGTGTGTGGGTCTGACCCGGGGGGATATGGAGACGGGAACTGTGCACGGTGCTCCCGGTGTGTGTGGGTCTGACCCGGGGGGATACGGAGACGGGAACTGTGCACGGTGCTCCCGGTGTGTGTGGGTCCGACCCAAGGGGGATACGGAGACGGGAACTGTGCACAGTGCTCCTGGTGTGTGTGGGTCTGACCCAGGGGTGATACGGAGACGGGAACTGTGCACGGTGCTCCTGGTGTGTGGGTCTGACCCAGGGGGGATACGGAGACGGGAACTGTGCACGGTGCTCCCGGTGTGTGTGGGTCTGACCCAAGGGGGATACGGAGACGGGAGCTGTGCACGGTGCTCCCGGTGTGTGTGGGTCTGACCCAGGGGGGGATACGGAGACGAGAACTGTGCACGGTGCTCCTGGTGTGTGGGTCTGACCCAGGGGGGATACGGAGACGGGAACTGTGCACAGTGCTCCTGGTGTGTGGGTCTGACCCAAGGGGGATACGGAGACGGGAACTGTGCACGGTGCTCCCGGTGTGTGTGGGTCTGACCCGGGGGGGGGGGGGGGGGGAGATACGGAGACGGGAACTGTGCACGATGCTCCCGGTGTGTGTGGGTCTGACCCGGGGGGGGGATACGGAGACGGGAACTGTGCATGGTGCTCCCGGTGTGTGTGGGTGTGACCCGGGGGGGATACGGAGACGGGAAGTGTGCACGGTGCTCCCGGTGTGTGTGGGTCTGACCCGGGGGGGGGATACGGAGACGGGAACTGTGCATGGTGCTCCCGGTGTGTGTGGGTGTGACCCGGGGGGGATACGGAGACGGGAAGTGTGCACGGTGCTCCCAGTGTGCGTGGTTCTGACCCGGGGGGATACGGAGATGGGATTGTTAAACTTTTCTTGTTCTCTCCCGCCGCCCTCCTGCAGAGTTATCGGAGGTCTTGTGGTCGATGGTGTTGAGACAGGCGTTCCGGATGCCCGGCTACGCCTTCTCGGTTGCTGTGTTTGCTGCCTTTGCATTCTTCGCCGTACTCACCGTCGCAATCCTCCTGGTCATGGAAGGCTTGTCGGCCTTCTTACACGCCCTGCGTCTGCACTGGTACGCGGAAACACGGGTCGTCGGGTGGAGGGGGGCGGCCAGAGTGAGTTTCAATGGGACCCCGGGAGTGCGGAGGGCGATTCGCTCTGTGTGTGACCCCGGGAGTGTGTGATGGGACGGTGCGGAGGGAGATTCACTCTGTGTCTGACCCCGGGAGTGTGTGACGGGACGGTGTGGAGGGAGATTCACTCTGTGTCTGACCCCGGGAGTGTGTGATGGGACAGTGCGGAGGGAGATTCGCCCCGTGTCTGACTCCGGGAGTGTGTGATGGGACGGTGTGGAGGGAGATTCACTCTGTGTCCGACCCCAGGAGTGTGTGATGGGATGGTGCGGAGGGAGATTCGCCCCGTGTCCGACCCTGCGAGTGTGTGATGGGACGGTGCGGAGGGAGATTAGCCCCGTGCCCGACCCCGGGAGTGTGTGACGGGACGGTGCGGAGGGAGATTAGCCCCGTGCCCGACCCCGGGAGTGTGTGACGGGACGGTGCGGAGGGAGATTCCTCTATCTCTCATTCCGTAATAGTCACTCTTCTCAGTAACAAACTGTGGCCCATATTCCCTTCCTTAGACAGACCACCCGTATCTGTCTAAACCTTTCCTATCCTTGTCCCTGTCCGAGTGTCGTGACCGTACCTGCCTCGGCCACTTCCCCTGGCAGTTCATTCCATAGACGGACCATGCCTTGGGTGAAAAAGTTGCCTCTCGGGGTCCCCTATTAAATCTCTCCCTCCCCGAACCTTAAACCTGTGCCCTATGGTACTTGATCCCCCGACCCTGGGGAAAAAGTCTGTGCACATTCACCCTATCTGTGCCCCTTGGTGGTTTAACACATCCCTGTAAAGTCACCCCTAGGCTCCGAGGAATAGAATCACAACCTGTTCGATTTCTCCCCGTAACTCAGTCCCTCTCGTCCTACGGATCTCCCGCTTCAGCCTTTCCGGCTCGACGCCATCGTTCCCACTGCCGGGACTTTTGGGGCGTGGACTCCCAAGTTGGGGTACGGTGCGGGGAGGGTGCCGTTGGACTTGATCTGAAAGTCCCGCTCCTGGCTGGAGCGTTTTGTCAACCCAAGCCGTCAGAGTGTGACTTCCGCCGCCCAGGGTCGGGCATTGAGGAATTTGTGCGTGGAAGGTCATGTTTGACAAATCTTACTGAATGTTCTGAAGAGGTTACTAGGAAAGTTGACAAGGGTAAAGCGGTGGATGTTGTCTATATGGACTTCAGTAAGGCCTTTGACAAGGTCCCACATGGAACGTTAGTTAGGAAGGTTCAATCATTAGGCATTAATATCGAAAAGGATAGTGAGGGATAAAATTGGTCCTTTAGAGAATCAGAGTGGACAGCTATGTGCGGAGCCAAAAGAGATGCGGGAGATTTTGAACAATTTCTTTTCTTCGGTATTGACTAAGGAGAAGGATATTGAATTGTGTAAGATAAAGGTAGTTATGGAAACTATGATGATTAAGGAAGAGGAAGTACTGGCGCTTTTAAGGAATATAAAAGTGGATAAGTCTCCGGGGTCCAGACAGGATATTCCCTAGGACCTGGAGGGAAGTTAGTGTGGAAATAGCAGGGGCTGTGACAGAAATATTTAAAATGTCAGTAGAAACAGGGATGGTGCCGGAGGGTTGGCATATTGCTCATGTTGTTCCATTGTTTAAAAAGGGTTCTAAGAGTAAACCTAGCAATTATCGGCCTGTGAGTTTGACATCAGTGGTGGGTAAATTGATGGAAAGTATTCTTAGAGATGGTATATACAATTATCTGGATAGAAAGTGTCTGATCAGGAACAGTCAACACGGATTTGTGCGTGGAAGGTCATGTTTGACAAATCTTATTGAATATTTGAAGAGGTTACTAGGAATGTTGACGAGGGTAAAGCGGTGGATGTTGTCTATATGGACTTCAGTAAGGCCTTTGACAACGTTGCACATGGAAAGTTAGTTAGGAAGGTTCAATCATTAGGTATTAATATTGAAGTAGTAAAATAGATTCAGCAGTGGCTGGATGGGAGACGACAGAGAGTAGTGGTGGATTACTGCGTGTCAGATTGGAGGACGGTGTGTAGCGGTGTGCCTCAGGGGTCTGTACTGGGTCCAATGTTGTTTGTCATATACATTAATGATCTGGATGATGGGGTGGTAAATTGGATGAGTAAGTATGCAGATGATACTAAGATAGGTGGAGTTGTGGATAATGAAGTAGGTTTTCCACGCTGGCAGAGAGATTTAGGTCAGTTAGAAGAGTGGGCTGAAAGATGGCAGATGGAGTTTAATGCTGATAAATGTGAGGTGCTACATTTTGGTAGGACTAATCAAAATAGGACATACATGGTAAATGGTCGGGCATTGAAGAATGCAGTAGAACAGAGGGATCTAGGAGTAATGGTGCATAGTTCCCTGAAGGTGGAATCTCATGTGGATAGGGTGGTGAAGAAAGCTTTTGGTATGCTGGCCTTTATAAATCAGAGCATTGAGTATAGGAGTTGGGATGTAATGTTGCAATTGTACAGGGCATTGGTGAGGCCAAATTTGGAGAATTGTGTACAGTTCTGGTCACCGAATTATATGAAAGGTGTCAATAAAATTGAGAGAGTACAGAGGAGATTTACTGAAATGTTGCCTGGGTTTCATCTCCTAAGTTACAGAGAAAGGTTGAACAAGTTGGGTCTTTATTCTTTGGAGTGTAGAAGGTTGAGGGGGGACTTGATAGAGGTGTTTAAAATTATGAGGGGGATTGATAGAGTTGACGTGGATAGGCTTTTCCCATTGAGAGTGGGGGAGATTCAAACAAGAGGACATGAGTTGAGAGTTAAAGGGCAAAAGTTTAGGGGTAACACGAGGGGGAACTTCTTTACTCAGAGAGTGGTAGCTGTGTGGAACGAGCTTCCAGCAGAAGTGGTTGGGGCAGGTTCGATGTTGTCGTTTAAAGTTAAATTGGACAGATATACGGACAGGAAAGTAACGGAGGGTTATGGGCCGATTGCGGGTCGGTGGGACCGGGTGAGAGTAAGCGTTCGGCACGGACTGGAAGGGCCGGGATGGCCTGTTTCCGTGCTGTGATTGTTGTATGGTTATCCAGTTTACTAACCCCGGCCTCCTGTGCTCTACAGGGTGGAGTTTCAGAGCAAGTTCTACTCGGGCTCTGGGGTCCTCTTCGTCCCTTTCTCCTTCTCCCTCCTGGACCTGGAGACTCTGGGCCCATGAGTCTCGCCCCGGCGCACGCACCCTCTCCCACCGGGGAGGAGGGTAGATGGGGCGCAGGATATCGGTCGACCCGAATCCCACCAGAGCTTCGGAAAGTTTGTTTTCTTGCCGGTCGCCTCGCGAGCCGTGCCAAATAAAATGCTCGTCTTTTCCCGTGGTCGTGTTTGTTTTTGTCTCGGAGACCCTCTCCCCGTATCTGTAGACCCCCTCCCCCCCCCCCCCCGCCCAGCAGAAGGCTGGGGAGGGACGGGGGGACCTCAGCGCACAAGGGTGGGACACACACCGTGAACGGTGGGGAGTGGCGAGGGGACAGGGGGACCTCGGCGTACGAGGGTGGGACACGCACCGTGAACGGTGGGGAGTGTCGAGGGACGAGGGGACCTCGGCGTACGAGGGTGGGACACGCACCGTGAACGGTGGGGAGTGTTGAGGGATGGGGGGACCTCGGGGTACGAGGGTGGGACACGCACCGTGAACGGTGGGGAGTGTCGAGGGACAGGGGACTCGGCGTACGAGGGTGGGACACGCACCGTGAACGGTGGGGAGTGTCAAGGGACAGGGGGACTTGGGGTACAAGGGTGGGACACTCTCTGTGAACGGTGGGGAGTGTCGAGGGACGGGGGACCTCGGCGTATGAGGGTCGGACACTGAACGGTGGGGAGTGTCGAGGGACAGGGGGACCTCGGGGTACGAGGGTGGGACACACACTGTGAACGTTGGGGAGTGTCGAGGGACAGGGGGACTCAGGGTACGAGGGTGGGACACGCACCGTGAACGGAGGGGAGTGTCGAGGGACAGGGGGACTCGGGGTACGAGGGTGGGACACGCACCGTGAACGGAGGGGAGTGTCGAGGGACAGGGGACTCGGCGTACGAGGGTGGGACACTGAACAGTGGGGAGTGTCGAGGGACGGGGGACCTTGGCGTACGAGGGTGGGACATGCACCGTGAACGGAGGAGAGTGTCGAGGGACAGGGGGACTCGGGGTACGAGGGTTGGACACTCTCTGTGAACGGTGGGGAGTGTCGAGGGACAGGGGGACTCGGCGGAGGGGGGTAGGACACACACCGTGAACGGTGGGGAGTGTCGAGGGACAGGGGGACCTCGGTGTACGAGGGTGGGACACGCACCGTGAACGGTGGGGAGCGTCGAGGGACGGGGGACCTTGGCGTACGAGGGTGGGACATGCACCGTGAACGGAGGAGAGTGTCGAGGGACAGGGGGACTCGGGGTACGAGGGTGGGACACTCTCTGTGAACGGTGGGGAGTGTCGAGGGACAGGGGGACTCGGCGGAGGGGGGTAGGACACACACCGTGAACGGTGGGGAGTGGTCGAGGGACAAGGGGACCTCGGTGTACGAGGGTGGGACACGCACCGTGAACGGTGGGGAGTGTCGAGGGACGGGGGGACTCGGGGTACGAGGGTGGGACACACACCGTGAACGGTGAGGAGTGTCGAGGGGACGGGGAGACTCGGGGTACGAGGGTGGGACACGCACCGTGAATGGAGGGGAGTGTCGAGGGACGGGACGAGGGTGGGACACACACCGTGAACGGTGGGGAGTGTCGAGGGACAGGGGGACTCGGTGTACGAGGGTGGGACACGCACCGTGAACGGTGGGGAGTGTCGAGGGACGAGAGGACCTCAATGTACGAGGGTGGGACACGCACAGTGAATGGTGGGGAGTGTCGAGGGACGAGAGGACCTCAATGTACGGGGGTGGGATACGCACCGTGAACGGTGGGGAGTGTCGAGGGACAGGGGGACTCGGGGTACGAGGGTGGGACACGCACCGTGAACGGTGGGGAGTGTCGAGGGGACAGGGGGACCTCGGCGTACGAGGGAGGGACACACACTGGGGAGAGCAGTGTAAGGGCAAACTCCGCCATCTTGTCAAGGGCAAGGAACAGAGCAGCCGCACATCCACCTGACGTCCTGGTGAGGGGCAGGGCGCCCACCATCTTGGTGGGGGCAACTGTCTCGTGGCCGGCGAGGGGACAGCATGGGTTTCAACATCTGGATCGGTTTGACGGCCATCTTGGTGAGGGAACGGTCGGCGAGTTCATAGATCATGTGATTCCCACCTGGCTCCACCCTTACTGTGACATCACAGCGGGCGGTTGAGCTATGGGGCTGCCATCTTGGTGAAGGAATGGACAACTGGTGGTGGGGCAGAGGATGGGATGAGGGAGACATTATAGAAAAAGCCTTCCCATTTCAAAGTAAATGTGTGACCAAAGTACATGCACATCACCACACGCAACCCTGGGATTCACTTTCTTGCCGGCATGCTCAATAAATCAATTACAGGATCAATGAAAGACCTGCAGGAATTGAGGGTTGCAGCCAGTGTGCAGAACACAACAAACTCTGCAAATACAAAGAGACAGAAGGAATAACAGTAAATAACGAGAACGTGGATGGGTCCTGAGGCTCCCGTACCATCTTCCTGATGGTTGAGGGGTAATAACTGTTACCCCTCAACCATCAGGAAGGAGGTACAGGAGCCTCAAGACCCACACCACCAGGTTCAGGAACAGTTGTCACCTCTCAACCATCAGGAAGGAGGTACAGGAGCCTCAGGACCCACACCACCAGGTTCAGGAACAGTTATCACCCCTCAACCATCAGGAAGGAGGTACAGGAGCCTCAGGACCCACACCACCAGGTTCAGGGACAGTTATCACCCCTCAACCATCAGGAAGGAGGTACAGGAGCCTCAAGACCCACACCACCAGGTTCAGGGACAGTTATCACCCCTCAACCATCAGGAAGGAGGTACAGGAGCCTCAGGACCCACACCACCAGGTTCAGGGACAGTTATCACTCCTCAACCATCAGGAAGGAGGTACAGGAGCCTCAGGACCCACACCACCAGGTTCAGGGACAGTTATCACCCCTCAACCATCAGGAAGGACGTACAGGAGCCTCAGGACCCACACCACCGGGTTCAGGGACAGTTATTACCCCTCAACCATCAGGAAGGAGGTACAGGAGCCTCAGGACCCACACCACCAGGTTCAGGGACAGTTATCACCCCTCAACCATCAGGAAGGAGGTACAGCAGCCTCAGGACCCACACCACCAGGTTCAGGGACAGTTATCACCCCTCAACCATCAGGAAGGAGGTACGGGAGCCTCAGGACCCGCACCACCGGGTTCAGGGACAGTTATCACCCCTCAACCATCGGGAAGGAGGTACGGGAGCCTCAGGACCCACACCACCGGGTTCAGGGACAGTTATCACCCCTCAACCATCAGGAAGGAGGTACAGGAGCCTCAAGACCCACACCACCAGGTTCAGGAACAGTTATCACCCCTCAACCATCAGGAAGGAGGTACAGGAGCCTCAGGACCCACACCACCAGGTTCAGGAACAGTTATCACCCCTCAACCATCAGGAAGGAGGTACAGGAGCCTCAGGACCCACACCACCAGGTTCAGGGACAGTTATCACCCCTCAACCATCAGGAAGGAGGTACAGGAGCCTATCACCCCTCAACCATCAGGAAGGAGGTACAGGAGCCTCAGGACCCACACCACCAGGTTCAGGGACAGTTATCACCCCTCAACCATCAGGAAGGAGGTACAGGAGCCTCAGGACCCACACCACCGGGTTCAGGGACAGTTATCACCCCTCAACCATCAGGAAGGAGGTACAGGAGCCTCAGGACCCACACCACCAGGTTCAGGAACAGTTATTACCCCTCAACCATCCGGAAGGAGGTACAGGAGCCTCAGGACCCACACCACCGGGTTCAGGGACAGTTATCACCCCTCAACCATCAGGAAGGAGGTACAGGAGCCTCAGGACCCACACCACCGGGTTCAGGGACAGTTATCACCCCTCAACCATCGGGAAGGAGGTACGGGAGCCTCAGGACCCACACCACCGGGTTCAGGGACAGTTATCACCCCTCGACCATCAGGAAGGAGGTACGGGAGCCTCAGGACCCACACCACCAGGTTCAGGGACAGTTATCACCCCTCAACCATCGGGAAGGAGGTACGGGAGCCTCAGGACCCACACCACCGGGTTCAGGGACAGTTATCACCCCTCAACCATCGGGAAGGAGGTACGGGAGCCTCAGGACCCACACCACCGGGTTCAGGGACAGTTATCACCCCTCAACCATCGGGAAGGAGGTACGGGAGCCTCAGGACCCACACCACCGGGTTCAGGGACAGTTATCACCCCTCAACCATCAGGAAGGAGGTACAGGAGCCTCAAGACCCACACCACCAGGTTCAGGGACAGTTATCACCCCTCAACCATCAGGAAGGAGGTACAGGAGCCTCAAGACCCACACCACCAGGTTCAGGGACAGTTATCACCCCTCAACCATCAGGAAGGAGGTACAGGAGCCTCAGGACCCACACCACCAGGTTCAGGGACAGTTATCACCCGTCAACCATCAGGAAGGAGGTACAGGAGCCTATCACCCCTCAACCATCAGGAAGGAGGTACAGGAGCCTCAGGACCCACACCACCAGGTTCAGGGACAGTTATCACCCCTCAACCATCAGGAAGGAGGTACAGGAGCCTCAGGACCCACACCACCGGGTTCAGGGACAGTTATCACCCCTCAACCATCAGGAAGGAGGTACAGGAGCCTCAGGACCCACACCACCGGGTTCAGGAACAGTTATTACCCCTCAACCATCCGGAAGGAGGTACAGGAGCCTCAGGACCCACACCACCGGGTTCAGGGACAGTTATCACCCCTCAACCATCCGGAAGGAGGTACAGGAGCCTCAGGACCCACACCACCGGGTTCAGGGACAGTTATCACCCCTCAACCATCGGGAAGGAGGTACGGGAGCCTCAGGACCCACACCACCGGGTTCAGGGACAGTTATCACCCCTCGACCATCAGGAAGGAGGTACGGGAGCCTCAGGACCCACACCACCAGGTTCAGGGACAGTTATCACCCCTCAACCATCGGGAAGGAGGTACGGGAGCCTCAGGACCCACACCACCGGGTTCAGGGACAGTTATCACCCCTCAACCATCGGGAAGGAGGTACGGGAGCCTCAGGACCCACACCACCGGGTTCAGGAACAGTTATCACCCCTCAACCATCAGGAAGGAGGTACAGGAGCCTCAGGACCCACACCACCAGGTTCAGGAACAGTTATCACCCCTCAACCATCAGGAAGGAGGTACAGGAGCCTCAGGACCCACACCACCAGGTTCAGGGACAGTTATCACCCCTCAACCATCAGGAAGGAGGTACAGGAGCCTATCACCCCTCAACCATCAGGAAGGAGGTACAGGAGCCTCAGGACCCACACCACCAGGTTCAGGGACAGTTATCACCCCTCAACCATCAGGAAGGAGGTACAGGAGCCTCAGGACCCACACCACCGGGTTCAGGGACAGTTATCACCCCTCAACCATCAGGAAGGAGGTACAGGAGCCTCAGGACCCACACCACCAGGTTCAGGAACAGTTATTACCCCTCAACCATCCGGAAGGAGGTACAGGAGCCTCAGGACCCACACCACCGGGTTCAGGGACAGTTATCACCCCTCAACCATCCGGAAGGAGGTACAGGAGCCTCAGGACCCACACCACCGGGTTCAGGGACAGTTATCACCCCTCAACCATCGGGAAGGAGGTACGGGAGCCTCAGGACCCACACCACCGGGTTCAGGGACAGTTATCACCCCTCGACCATCGGGAAGGAGGTACGGGAGCCTCAGGACCCACACCACCGGGTTCAGGGACAGTTATCACCCCTCAACCATCGGGAAGGAGGTACGGGAGCCTCAGGACCCACACCACCGGGTTCAGGGACAGTTATCACCCCTCAACCATCGGGAAGGAGGTACGGGAGCCTCAGGACCCACACCACCGGGTTCAGGGACAGTTATCACCCCTCAACCATCAGGAAGGAGGTACAGGAGCCTCAAGACCCACACCACCAGGTTCAGGGACGGTTATCACCCCTCAACCATCAGGAAGGAGGTACAGGAGCCTCAAGACCCACACCACCAGGTTCAGGGACGGTTATCACCCCTCAACCATCAGGAAGGAGGTACAGGAGCCTCAGGACCCACACCACCAGGTTCAGGGACAGTTATCACCCCTCAACCATCAGGAAGGAGGTACAGGAGCCTCAGGACCCACACCACCAGGTTCAGGGACAGTTATCACCCCTCAACCATTAGGAAGGAGGTACAGGAGCCTCAAGACCCACACCACCAGGTTCAGGAACAGTTATCACCCCTCAACCATCGGGAAGGAGGTACGGGAGCCTCAGGACCCACACCACCGGGTTCAGGGACAGTTATCACCCCTCGACCATCAGGAAGGAGGTACGGGAGCCTCAGGACCCACACCACCAGGTTCAGGGACAGTTATCACCCCTCAACCATCGGGAAGGAGGTACGGGAGCCTCAGGACCCACACCACCGGGTTCAGGGACAGTTATCACCCCTCAACCATCGGGAAGGAGGTACGGGAGCCTCAGGACCCACACCACCGGGTTCAGGGACAGTTATCACCCCTCAACCATCGGGAAGGAGGTACGGGAGCCTCAGGACCCACACCACCGGGTTCAGGGACAGTTATCACCCCTCAACCATCGGGAAGGAGGTACGGGAGCCTCAGGACCCACACCACCGGGTTCAGGGACAGTTATCACCCCTCAACCATCAGGAAGGAGGTACAGGAGCCTCAAGACCCACACCACCAGGTTCAGGGACAGTTATCACCCCTCAACCATCAGGAAGGAGGTACAGGAGCCTCAAGACCCACACCACCAGGTTCAGGGACAGTTATCACCCCTCAACCATCAGGAAGGAGGTACAGGAGCCTCAGGACCCACACCACCAGGTTCAGGGACAGTTATCACCCGTCAACCATCAGGAAGGAGGTACAGGAGCCTATCACCCCTCAACCATCAGGAAGGAGGTACAGGAGCCTCAGGACCCACACCACCAGGTTCAGGGACAGTTATCACCACTCAACCATCAGGAAGGAGGTACAGGAGCCTCAGGACCCACACCACCAGGTTCAGGGACAGTTATCACCCCTCAACCATCAGGAAGGAGGTACAGGAGCCTCAGGACCCACACCACCGGGTTCAGGAACAGTTATTACCCCTCAACCATCCGGAAGGAGGTACAGGAGCCTCAGGACCCACACCACCGGGTTCAGGGACAGTTATCACCCCTCAACCATCCGGAAGGAGGTACAGGAGCCTCAGGACCCACACCACCGGGTTCAGGGACAGTTATCACCCCTCAACCATCGGGAAGGAGGTACGGGAGCCTCAGGACCCACACCACCGGGTTCAGGGACAGTTATCACCCCTCGACCATCAGGAAGGAGGTACGGGAGCCTCAGGACCCACACCACCAGGTTCAGGGACAGTTATCACCCCTCAACCATCGGGAAGGAGGTACGGGAGCCTCAGGACCCACACCACCGGGTTCAGGGACAGTTATCACCCCTCAACCATCGGGAAGGAGGTACGGGAGCCTCAGGACCCACACCACCGGGTTCAGGAACAGTTATCACCCCTCAACCATCAGGAAGGAGGTACAGGAGCCTCAGGACCCACACCACCAGGTTCAGGAACAGTTATCACCCCTCAACCATCAGGAAGGAGGTACAGGAGCCTCAGGACCCACACCACCAGGTTCAGGGACAGTTATCACCCCTCAACCATCAGGAAGGAGGTACAGGAGCCTATCACCCCTCAACCATCAGGAAGGAGGTACAGGAGCCTCAGGACCCACACCACCAGGTTCAGGGACAGTTATCACCCCTCAACCATCAGGAAGGAGGTACAGGAGCCTCAGGACCCACACCACCGGGTTCAGGGACAGTTATCACCCCTCAACCATCAGGAAGGAGGTACAGGAGCCTCAGGACCCACACCACCAGGTTCAGGAACAGTTATTACCCCTCAACCATCCGGAAGGAGGTACAGGAGCCTCAGGACCCACACCACCGGGTTCAGGGACAGTTATCACCCCTCAACCATCCGGAAGGAGGTACAGGAGCCTCAGGACCCACACCACCGGGTTCAGGGACAGTTATCACCCCTCAACCATCGGGAAGGAGGTACGGGAGCCTCAGGACCCACACCACCGGGTTCAGGGACAGTTATCACCCCTCAACCATCGGGAAGGAGGTACGGGAGCCTCAGGACCCACACCACCAGGTTCAGGGACAGTTATCACCCCTCAACCATCGGGAAGGAGGTACGGGAGCCTCAGGACCCACACCACCGGGTTCAGGGACAGTTATCACCCCTCAACCATCAGGAAGGAGGTACAGGAGCCTCAAGACCCACACCACCAGGTTCAGGGACGGTTATCACCCCTCAACCATCAGGAAGGAGGTACAGGAGCCTCAAGACCCACACCACCAGGTTCAGGGACGGTTATCACCCCTCAACCATCAGGAAGGAGGTACAGGAGCCTCAGGACCCACACCACCAGGTTCAGGGACAGTTATCACCCCTCAACCATCAGGAAGGAGGTACAGGAGCCTCAGGACCCACACCACCAGGTTCAGGGACAGTTATCACCCCTCAACCATCAGGAAGGAGGTACAGGAGCCTCAGGACCCACACCACCAGGTTCAGGGACAGTTATCACCCCTCAACCATTAGGAAGGAGGTACAGGAGCCTCAAGACCCACACCACCAGGTTCAGGAACAGTTATCACCCCTCAACCATCGGGAAGGAGGTACGGGAGCCTCAGGACCCACACCACCGGGTTCAGGGACAGTTATCACCCCTCGACCATCAGGAAGGAGGTACGGGAGCCTCAGGACCCACACCACCAGGTTCAGGGACAGTTATCACCCCTCAACCATCGGGAAGGAGGTACGGGAGCCTCAGGACCCACACCACCGGGTTCAGGGACAGTTATCACCCCTCAACCATCGGGAAGGAGGTACGGGAGCCTCAGGACCCACACCACCGGGTTCAGGGACAGTTATCACCCCTCAACCATCGGGAAGGAGGTACGGGAGCCTCAGGACCCACACCACCGGGTTCAGGGACAGTTATCACCCCTCAACCATCAGGAAGGAGGTACAGGAGCCTCAAGACCCACACCACCAGGTTCAGGGACAGTTATCACCCCTCAACCATCAGGAAGGAGGTACAGGAGCCTCAGGACCCACACCACCAGGTTCAGGGACAGTTATCACCCGTCAACCATCAGGAAGGAGGTACAGGAGCCTATCACCCCTCAACCATCAGGAAGGAGGTACAGGAGCCTCAGGACCCACACCACCAGGTTCAGGGACAGTTATCACCCCTCAACCATCAGGAAGGAGGTACAGGAGCCTCAGGACCCACACCACCGGGTTCAGGGACAGTTATCACCCCTCAACCATCAGGAAGGAGGTACAGGAGCCTCAGGACCCACACCACCGGGTTCAGGAACAGTTATTACCCCTCAACCATCCGGAAGGAGGTACAGGAGCCTCAGGACCCACACCACCGGGTTCAGGGACAGTTATCACCCCTCAACCATCCGGAAGGAGGTACAGGAGCCTCAGGACCCACACCACCGGGTTCAGGGACAGTTATCACCCCTCAACCATCGGGAAGGAGGTACGGGAGCCTCAGGACCCACACCACCGGGTTCAGGGACAGTTATCACCCCTCGACCATCAGGAAGGAGGTACGGGAGCCTCAGGACCCACACCACCAGGTTCAGGGACAGTTATCACCCCTCAACCATCGGGAAGGAGGTACGGGAGCCTCAGGACCCACACCACCGGGTTCAGGGACAGTTATCACCCCTCAACCATCGGGAAGGAGGTACGGGAGCCTCAGGACCCACACCACCGGGTTCAGGAACAGTTATCACCCCTCAACCATCAGGAAGGAGGTACAGGAGCCTCAGGACCCACACCACCAGGTTCAGGAACAGTTATCACCCCTCAACCATCAGGAAGGAGGTACAGGAGCCTCAGGACCCACACCACCAGGTTCAGGGACAGTTATCACCCCTCAACCATCAGGAAGGAGGTACAGGAGCCTATCACCCCTCAACCATCAGGAAGGAGGTAGAGGAGCCTCAGGACCCACACCACCAGGTTCAGGGACAGTTATCACCCCTCAACCATCAGGAAGGAGGTACAGGAGCCTCAGGACCCACACCACCGGGTTCAGGGACAGTTATCACCCCTCAACCATCAGGAAGGAGGTACAGGAGCCTCAGGACCCACACCACCAGGTTCAGGAACAGTTATTACCCCTCAACCATCCGGAAGGAGGTACAGGAGCCTCAGGACCCACACCACCGGGTTCAGGGACAGTTATCACCCCTCAACCATCCGGAAGGAGGTACAGGAGCCTCAGGACCCACACCACCGGGTTCAGGGACAGTTATCACCCCTCAACCATCGGGAAGGAGGTACGGGAGCCTCAGGACCCACACCACCGGGTTCAGGGACAGTTATCACCCCTCGACCATCGGGAAGGAGGTACGGGAGCCTCAGGACCCACACCACCGGGTTCAGGGACAGTTATCACCCCTCAACCATCGGGAAGGAGGTACGGGAGCCTCAGGACCCACACCACCGGGTTCAGGGACAGTTATCACCCCTCAACCATCGGGAAGGAGGTACGGGAGCCTCAGGACCCACACCACCGGGTTCAGGGACAGTTATCACCCCTCAACCATCAGGAAGGAGGTACAGGAGCCTCAAGACCCACACCACCAGGTTCAGGGACGGTTATCACCCCTCAACCATCAGGAAGGAGGTACAGGAGCCTCAAGACCCACACCACCAGGTTCAGGGACGGTTATCACCCCTCAACCATCAGGAAGGAGGTACAGGAGCCTCAGGACCCACACCACCAGGTTCAGGGACAGTTATCACCCCTCAACCATCAGGAAGGAGGTACAGGAGCCTCAGGACCCACACCACCAGGTTCAGGGACAGTTATCACCCCTCAACCATTAGGAAGGAGGTACAGGAGCCTCAAGACCCACACCACCAGGTTCAGGAACAGTTATCACCCCTCAACCATCGGGAAGGAGGTACGGGAGCCTCAGGACCCACACCACCGGGTTCAGGGACAGTTATCACCCCTCGACCATCAGGAAGGAGGTACGGGAGCCTCAGGACCCACACCACCAGGTTCAGGGACAGTTATCACCCCTCAACCATCGGGAAGGAGGTACGGGAGCCTCAGGACCCACACCACCGGGTTCAGGGACAGTTATCACCCCTCAACCATCGGGAAGGAGGTACGGGAGCCTCAGGACCCACACCACCGGGTTCAGGGACAGTTATCACCCCTCAACCATCGGGAAGGAGGTACGGGAGCCTCAGGACCCACACCACCGGGTTCAGGGACAGTTATCACCCCTCAACCATCGGGAAGGAGGTACGGGAGCCTCAGGACCCACACCACCGGGTTCAGGGACAGTTATCACCCCTCAACCATCAGGAAGGAGGTACAGGAGCCTCAAGACCCACACCACCAGGTTCAGGGACAGTTATCACCCCTCAACCATCAGGAAGGAGGTACAGGAGCCTCAAGACCCACACCACCAGGTTCAGGGACAGTTATCACCCCTCAACCATCAGGAAGGAGGTACAGGAGCCTCAGGACCCACACCACCAGGTTCAGGGACAGTTATCACCCGTCAACCATCAGGAAGGAGGTACAGGAGCCTATCACCCCTCAACCATCAGGAAGGAGGTACAGGAGCCTCAGGACCCACACCACCAGGTTCAGGGACAGTTATCACCCCTCAACCATCAGGAAGGAGGTACAGGAGCCTCAGGACCCACACCACCGGGTTCAGGGACAGTTATCACCCCTCAACCATCAGGAAGGAGGTACAGGAGCCTCAGGACCCACACCACCGGGTTCAGGAACAGTTATTACCCCTCAACCATCCGGAAGGAGGTACAGGAGCCTCAGGACCCACACCACCGGGTTCAGGGACAGTTATCACCCCTCAACCATCCGGAAGGAGGTACAGGAGCCTCAGGACCCACACCACCGGGTTCAGGGACAGTTATCACCCCTCAACCATCGGGAAGGAGGTACGGGAGCCTCAGGACCCACACCACCGGGTTCAGGGACAGTTATCACCCCTCGACCATCAGGAAGGAGGTACGGGAGCCTCAGGACCCACACCACCAGGTTCAGGGACAGTTATCACCCCTCAACCATCGGGAAGGAGGTACGGGAGCCTCAGGACCCACACCACCGGGTTCAGGGACAGTTATCACCCCTCAACCA
The DNA here is from genome assembly GCF_030028105.1 of Mobula birostris. NCBI lineage: Eukaryota > Metazoa > Chordata > Chondrichthyes > Myliobatiformes > Myliobatidae > Mobula > Mobula birostris. The sequence continues at coordinate 61,420 of NW_027275170.1, forward strand.
TCGGGAAGGAGGTACGGGAGCCTCAGGACCCACACCACCGGGTTCAGGAACAGTTATCACCCCTCAACCATCAGGAAGGAGGTACAGGAGCCTCAGGACCCACACCACCAGGTTCAGGAACAGTTATCACCCCTCAACCATCAGGAAGGAGGTACAGGAGCCTCAGGACCCACACCACCAGGTTCAGGGACAGTTATCACCCCTCAACCATCAGGAAGGAGGTACAGGAGCCTATCACCCCTCAACCATCAGGAAGGAGGTACAGGAGCCTCAGGACCCACACCACCAGGTTCAGGGACAGTTATCACCCCTCAACCATCAGGAAGGAGGTACAGGAGCCTCAGGACCCACACCACCGGGTTCAGGGACAGTTATCACCCCTCAACCATCAGGAAGGAGGTACAGGAGCCTCAGGACCCACACCACCAGGTTCAGGAACAGTTATTACCCCTCAACCATCCGGAAGGAGGTACAGGAGCCTCAGGACCCACACCACCGGGTTCAGGGACAGTTATCACCCCTCAACCATCCGGAAGGAGGTACAGGAGCCTCAGGACCCACACCACCGGGTTCAGGGACAGTTATCACCCCTCAACCATCGGGAAGGAGGTACGGGAGCCTCAGGACCCACACCACCGGGTTCAGGGACAGTTATCACCCCTCAACCATCGGGAAGGAGGTACGGGAGCCTCAGGACCCACACCACCGGGTTCAGGGACAGTTATCACCCCTCAACCATCGGGAAGGAGGTACGGGAGCCTCAGGACCCACACCACCGGGTTCAGGGACAGTTATCACCCCTCAACCATCGGGAAGGAGGTACGGGAGCCTCAGGACCCACACCACCGGGTTCAGGGACAGTTATCACCCCTCAACCATCAGGAAGGAGGTACAGGAGCCTCAAGACCCACACCACCAGGTTCAGGGACGGTTATCACCCCTCAACCATCAGGAAGGAGGTACAGGAGCCTCAAGACCCACACCACCAGGTTCAGGGACGGTTATCACCCCTCAACCATCAGGAAGGAGGTACAGGAGCCTCAGGACCCACACCACCAGGTTCAGGGACAGTTATCACCCCTCAACCATCAGGAAGGAGGTACAGGAGCCTCAGGACCCACACCACCAGGTTCAGGGACAGTTATCACCCCTCAACCATCAGGAAGGAGGTACAGGAGCCTCAGGACCCACACCACCAGGTTCAGGGACAGTTATCACCCCTCAACCATTAGGAAGGAGGTACAGGAGCCTCAAGACCCACACCACCAGGTTCAGGAACAGTTATCACCCCTCGACCATCGGGAAGGAGGTACGGGAGCCTCAGGACCCACACCACCGGGTTCAGGGACAGTTATCACCCCTCGACCATCCGGAAGGAGGTACGGGAGCCTCAGGACCCACACCACCAGGTTCAGGGACAGTTATCACCCCTCAACCATCGGGAAGGAGGTACGGGAGCCTCAGGACCCACACCACCGGGTTCAGGGACAGTTATCACCCCTCAACCATCGGGAAGGAGGTACGGGAGCCTCAGGACCCACACCACCGGGTTCAGGGACAGTTATCACCCCTCAACCATCGGGAAGGAGGTACGGGAGCCTCAGGACCCACACCACCGGGTTCAGGGACAGTTATCACCCCTCAACCATCAGGAAGGAGGTACAGGAGCCTCAAGACCCACACCACCAGGTTCAGGGACAGTTATCACCCCTCAACCATCAGGAAGGAGGTACAGGAGCCTCAAGACCCACACCACCAGGTTCAGGGACAGTTATCACCCCTCAACCATCAGGAAGGAGGTACAGCAGCCTCAGGACCCACACCACCAGGTTCAGGAACAGTTATTACCCCTCAACCATCCGGAAGGAGGTACAGGAGCCTCAGGTCCCACACCACCAGGTTCAGGGACAGTTATCACCCCTCAACCATCAGGAAGGACGTACAGGAGCCTCAGGACCCACACCACCGGGTTCAGGGACAGTTATTACCCCTCAACCATCAGGAAGGAGGTACAGGAGCCTCAGGACCCACACCACCAGGTTCAGGGACAGTTATCACCCCTCAACCATCAGGAAGGAGGTACAGCAGCCTCAGGACCCACACCACCAGGTTCAGGGACAGTTATCACCCCTCAACCATCAGGAAGGAGGTACGGGAGCCTCAGGACCCGCACCACCGGGTTCAGGGACAGTTATCACCCCTCAACCATCGGGAAGGAGGTACGGGAGCCTCAGGACCCACACCACCGGGTTCAGGGACAGTTATCACCCCTCAACCATCAGGAAGGAGGTACAGGAGCCTCAAGACCCACACCACCAGGTTCAGGAACAGTTATCACCCCTCAACCATCAGGAAGGAGGTACAGGAGCCTCAGGACACACACCACCAGGTTCAGGAACAGTTATCACCCCTCAACCATCAGGAAGGAGGTACAGGAGCCTCAGGACCCACACCACCAGGTTCAGGGACAGTTATCACCCCTCAACCATCAGGAAGGAGGTACAGGAGCCTATCACCCCTCAACCATCAGGAAGGAGGTACAGGAGCCTCAGGACCCACACCACCAGGTTCAGGGACAGTTATCACCCCTCAACCATCAGGAAGGAGGTACAGGAGCCTCAGGACCCACACCACCGGGTTCAGGGACAGTTATCACCCCTCAACCATCAGGAAGGAGGTACAGGAGCCTCAGGACCCACACCACCAGGTTCAGGAACAGTTATTACCCCTCAACCATCCGGAAGGAGGTACAGGAGCCTCAGGACCCACACCACCGGGTTCAGGGACAGTTATCACCCCTCAACCATCCGGAAGGAGGTACAGGAGCCTCAGGACCCACACCACCGGGTTCAGGGACAGTTATCACCCCTCAACCATCGGGAAGGAGGTACGGGAGCCTCAGGACCCACACCACCGGGTTCAGGGACAGTTATCACCCCTCGACCATCAGGAAGGAGGTACGGGAGCCTCAGGACCCACACCACCAGGTTCAGGGACAGTTATCACCCCTCAACCATCGGGAAGGAGGTACGGGAGCCTCAGGACCCACACCACCGGGTTCAGGGACAGTTATCACCCCTCAACCATCGGGAAGGAGGTACGGGAGCCTCAGGACCCACACCACCGGGTTCAGGGACAGTTATCACCCCTCAACCATCGGAAGGAGGTACGGGAGCCTCAGGACCCACACCACCGGGTTCAGGGACAGTTATCACCCCTCAACCATCAGGAAGGAGGTACAGGAGCCTCAAGACCCACACCACCAGGTTCAGGGACAGTTATCACCCCTCAACCATCAGGAAGGAGGTACAGGAGCCTCAAGACCCACACCACCAGGTTCAGGGACAGTTATCACCCCTCAACCATCAGGAAGGAGGTACAGGAGCCTCAGGACCCACACCACCAGCCACACCACCAGGTTCAGGGACAGTTATCACCCCTCAACCATCAGGAAGGAGGTACAGGAGCCTCAGGACCCACACCACCAGGTTCAGGGACAGTTATCACCCCTCAACCATCAGGAAGGAGGTACAGGAGCCTCAGGACCCACACCACCAGGTTCAGGGACAGTTATCACCCCTCAACCATCAGGAAGGAGGTACAGGAGCCTCAAGACCCACACCACCAGGTTCAGGAACAGTTATCACCCCCTCAACCATCAGGAGGGAGGTACAGGAGCCTCAGGACCCACACCACCAGGTTCAGGGACAGTTATCACCCCTCAACCATCAGGAAGGAGGTACAGGAGCCTCAGGACCCACACCACCAGGTTCAGGAACAGTTATCACCCCTCGACCATCAGGAAGGAGGTACAGGAGCCTCAGGACCCACACCACCGGGTTCAGGGACAGTTATCAGCCCTCAACCATCAGGCAGGAGTTACAGGAGCCTCAGGACCCACACCACCAGGTTCAGGGACAGTTATCACCCCTCAACCATCAGGAAGGAGGTACAGCAGCCTCAGGACCCACACCACCGGGTTCAGGGACAGTTATCACCCCTCAACCATCAGGAAGGAGGTACAGCAGCCTCAGGACCCACACCACCAGGTTCAGGAACAGTTATTACCCCTCAACCATCAGGAAGGAGGTACAGGAGCCTCAGGACCCACACCACCAGGTTCAGGAACAGTTATCACCCTTCAACCATCAGGAAGGAGGTACAGGAGCCTCAGGACCCACACCACCAGGTTCAGGGACAGTTATCACCCCTCAACCATCAGGAAGGAGGTACAGGAGCCTCAGGACCCACACCACCAGGTTCAGGGACAGTTATCACCCCTCGACCATCACTTCACTCGCCCCATCACTGAAATGCTCCCAGAAGCCGTGGACGGTCTCCGCATCTCACGTTCTCGATATAAATTGGTTATTTCTGTTTGATAACTCTTTCTTTCTATTTTGCAATTACAAAGCTGGTTGTCTTTTGCAGACTGGTCGAAAGCCGCGAGTTGGTGCGGGCTTTCGTTGGTTCAAAAGAGAGTTTATTGCTCATGCCGGCAGGGAAATGGCTCTCGGGGTTGCATTGGGTGACGCGTGTGTGCTCTGATAATAAATTTGCTTTGAACTTTGCTCAGAGAGCAGGGAGAAAGAGGGAATTCAAACGCCACCTTTGCCCCGCAGGGATTTCCAGCAGCCAAGGGCGGCGGGGAGCGGGGCAGGTGACGTCACTGGGAGGAGGCGGAGCACGCGTTGACGCCGGAGAGGGGAGGGAGGGTGGGGCTGCGGGCGACGTCGGTCCTCCAGGCGGGACCTTCCGGTCATCCAGCGGAGGCTTCCGGTGTTCCCGGTGGAGCGGAGAGGAAGAAGGAGCCGGAGTCGGGGAGGGTGCGACGGAGGTAAGAGGGGAGGGAGGGGAGGGAGATGAGGGAGGGAGGGGAGGACGGGAGGGAGAGATGAGTTGAGGGTCGGAGGGAGAGGTGCGGGGAGGGGGAGTGGACGGAGGGTGGGAGGGATGAGGGGAGAGGGAGGGTAGGAGGGATGAGGGGGGAGGGTGAGGGTAGGAGGGATGTGGAGTGTAGGGAGGGTGGGAGGGATGGGGAGAGGGAGGGTAGGAGGGATGTGGAGGGGGAGTGGACGGAGGGTGGGAGGATGTGGAGGGTAGGAGGGATGGGGAGGGGGAGTGGACGGAGGGTGGGAGGGATGTGGGGAGAGGGAGGGTAGGAGGGATGGGGAGGGGAGGGATGGGGATGGGGAGGGGGAGTGGAGGGAGGGTGGGAGGGATGAGGGGAGAGGGAGGGTAGGAGGGATGGGGAGGGGAGGGATGGGGAGGGGGAGTGTAGGGTGTGTGGGAGGGATGGTGTAGTGGAGGGAGGGTGGGAGGGATGAGGAGGGGAGGGATGAGGAGGGGGAGTGTAGGGTGTGTGGGAGGGATGGTGTAGTG
>NW_027275171.1:0-66293 GCF_030028105.1 Mobula birostris
GGGGACGGTATGAGAGGTGCGCAAGGCACAGCAATATAGGGGATGCTATGGGAGGTGCGTGAATACACAGCGATTTACGGGACATTATGAGATGTGCATGAAAACGCAGCGATATTAGGGAAGGCATGAGAGGTTCACAAAAAAACAACGATATAGGAGAATGAATGGGAAGTGTGCGATAACAGGGCGATATAGGCGAAGGTATGAGAAATGTGCGAAGGCACAGCAATATGTGGGAGGCTATGGGAGGTGCGCGACTACACAGTGAGAAAGGGGACGTTATGAGATGTGCATAAAAACACAGCGATATGGGGGAAGTTATGAGAGGTGCGCAAAAATGCAGCAATATTGGAGAAGTTATGAGAGGTGCGTGAAAACACAGCGATATAGGGGAAGGTATGAGAGGTGTGCAAAAACAGGGCGATATAGGGGAAGGTATGAGAGGTGTGCGAGAACACAGCAATATAGAGGAAATTCTAAGAGTGTGCAAAAACATGGCAATACAGGAGAATGTATCAGAGGTGCGAGAAAACACAGCGATTTAGGGGAAGTAATGATAGGAGCAAAAACATAGCGATATAGGTGAAGACATGCGAGGTGCGCAAAAACACGGCGATATAGGGGAAGCTATGAGAGGTGAGCAATAACACAGCGATCAAGGTGAAGCTATGGGTTATGCGCGAAAACAGCGATGTAGTCGAAGCTATGGGAGGTGCACGAAAACATAGCGATATCGGGGAAGGTATGGGAGGTGCGCGAAAACAGGGCGATATAGGGGAAGGTATGAGAGGTGCGCGAAGGCACAGTGATATAGGGGATGCTACGGGAGGTGCGCGAATGCACAGCGATATAGGGGACGTTATGAGATGTGCATGAAAACACGGCAATATAGGGGAATGTATGAGATGTACGCAAAAGTACAGCGATATAGGAGAAGTTATGAGAGGTGCGTGAAAACACAGCGATATAGGGGAAGGTATGAGAGGTGCACAATAATACAGCGATATAGGGGAAGGTATGGGAGGTGCGCGAAAACAGGGCGATATAGGGGACGTTATGAGATGTGCATGAAAACACGGCAATATAGTGGAAGGTAAGAGAGGTGCCCGAAAACACAGCGTTATAGGGCACGCTATGGGACGTGCGCGAAAACACGGCGATATAGGGGAAATTATGAGAGGTGCGCGAAAACACGGCGATACAGGGGAATGTATCAGAGGTGCGAGAAAACACAGCGAGATAGGGGAAGTAATGAGAGGAGCGAAAACATAGCAATCTAGGTGAAGACATGAGAGGTGCGCGAAAACACAGTGATATTGGGGAAGCTATGAAAGGTGAGCAAAAACACGGCGATATAAGGGAAGCTCTTCGAGGTGTGCAATAACACAGTAATAAAGCTGAATCTATGGGATGTGTGCGAAAAGACACCGATATAGGGGAAGGTATGGGAGGTGCGCAAGGCACAGCGATATAGGGGATGCTATGGGAGGTGCGTGAATACACAGCGATATAGGGGAAGGTATGAGAGGTGCACAATAATACAGCGATATAGGCGAAGGTATGGGAGGTGCGCGAAAACAGGGCGATATAGGGGACGTTATGAGATTTGCATGAAAACACATCAATATAGGGGAAGGTATGAGATGTGCACAAAAATACAGCGATATAGCAGAAGTTATGAGAGGTGCGCGAAAACACAGCGATATAGGGGACGCTATGGGAGGTGCGCGAAAACACAGCGATAAAGGGGACAGTACGAGATGTGCATGAATACACGGCGATATTGGGGAAGCCATGAGAGGTGCATGAAAACACAGCGATATAGGGAAAGGTATGAGAGGTGTGCAAAAACACAGCGATATCGGGGAAGTTATGGGAAGTGAGCGAAAACAGGGCGATATAGGGGAAGGTATGAGAGGTACGCGAAGGCACAGTGATATAGGGGGCTATGGGAGGTGCACGAATACACAGCTATATAGGGGACGTTATGAGATGTGCATGAAACCACGGCAATATGGGGGAAGGTATGAGAGGTGCGCAAAAATACAGCATTATAGCAGAATTTATGAGAGGTGCGTGAAAACACAGTAATATAGGGCAAGGTATGAGAAGTGCACGAAAACACAGCGATATAGGGGAAGGAATGGGAGGTGCGCGAAAACAGTGCGATATAGGGGAAGGTATGAGAGGTGCCCGAAAACACAGCGATATAGGGGAGGCTATGGGACGTGCGTGCAAACACGGCAATATAGGGGAACTTATGAGAAGTGCACGAAAACACGGCGATACAGGGGAATGTATCAGAGGTGCGAGAAAGCACAGCGATATAGGGGACGTTATGAGATGTGCATGAAAACACAGCGATATAGGGGAAGATATGGGAGGTACACGAAAAAACGGCGATATGGGAGAATGTATCAGAGGTGTGAGAAAACACAGCGATATAGGGGAAGTAATGAGAGGAGCGAAAACATAGCGATCTAGGTGAAGATATGAGAGGTGCGCGAAAACACGGCGATATAGGGGAAGCTATGAGAGGTGAGCAAAAGCACGGCGATATAGGGGAAGCTGTGAGAGGTGTGTAATAACACAGCGATAAACTTGAATCTATGGGATGTGCGCGAAAAGACAGCGATATAGGGGAAGGTATGAGAAGTGCGCAAGGCACAGCAATATAGGAGATGCTATGGGATGTGCGTGAATACAAAGCGATATATGGGACGTTATGAGATGTGCATTAAAATGCAGCGATATTAAGGAAGAAATTAGAGGTGCAGAAAACAAGGGCGATATAGGAGAAGTTATGAGAGGTGTGTGAAAACACAACGATATAGGGGAATGTATGAGAGATGCACGAAAACACAGCGATATAGGGGAAGGTCTGGGAGGTGCGCGAAAACACAGCGATATAGGGGATGCTATGGGATGTGGGTGAAAACACAGTGATATAGCAGACGGTATGAGATGTGCATGAAAACACAACGATATAGGGGAAGATATGAGAGGTACAGGAAGGCACAGTGATATAACGGATGGTATGGGATGTGCGCAAAAACACAGCGATATAGAGGACGCTATGGGAGGTGCGCGAAAACACGGCGATACAGGGGAATGTATCAGAGGTGCGAGAGAACACAGCGAGATAGGGGAAGTAATGAGAGGAGCGAAAACATAGCGATCTAGGTGAAGACATGAGAGGTGCGCGAAAACACAGCGATATAGGGGAAGCTATGAAAGGTGAGCAAAAACAAGGCGATATAGGGGAAGCTCTGCGAGGTGTGCAATAACACAGTGATAAAGTTGAATCTATGGGATGTGTGCGAAAAGACACCGATATAGGGGAAGGTATGGGAGGTGCGCAAGGCACAGCGATATAGGGGATGCTATGGGAGGTGCGTGAATACACAGCGATATAGGGAAGTTATGAGATGTGCAGGAAGAAGCAGCGATATTAGGGAAGATATAAGAGGTGCACAAAAACACAGCGATATAGGAGAAGTTATGAGAGGTGCGTGAAAACACAGCGATATAGAGGGAGGTATGAGAGGTGCACGAAAACACAGCGATACAGGGGAAGGTATGGGAGGTACTCGAAAACAGGGCGATATAGGGGACGGTATGACATTTGTATGAAAACATGGCGATATAGGGGAAACTATGAGAGGTGCGCGAAAACACGACAATATAGGGGACGGTATGAGAGGTGCGCAAGGCACAGCGATATAGGGGATGCTATGGGAGGTGCGTGAATACACAGCGATATACGGGACTTTATGACATGTGCATGAAAACGCAGCGATATTAGGGAAGGTATGAGAGGTTCACAAAAACACAGCGACATAGGAGAATGAATGGGAAGTGTGCGAAAACAGGGCGATATAGGCGAAGGTATGAGAAATGCGCGAAGGCACAGCAATATGTGGGAGGCTATGGGAGGTGCGCGACTACACAGTGATATAGGGGACGTTATGAGATGTGCATAAAAACACAGCGATATGGGGGAAGTTATGAGAGGTGTGTGAAAACACAGCGAAATAAGGGAAGGTATGAGAGGTGCGCGAAGGCACAGCGATATAGGGGATGCTACGGGAGGTGCGTGAATACACAGAGATATAGGGGACGTGATGAGATGTGCATGAAAACGCAGTGATATTAGGGAAGGTATGAGAGGTGCACAAAAACACAGCGATAAAGGAGAAGTTATGAGAGGTGTGCGAAAATACAGCGATATAGGGGAAGGTATGAAACGTGCACGAAAACGCAGTGATATAAGGGAAGGTATGGGAGGTGCGCGAAAACAGGGCGATATAGGGGAAGGTATGAGAGGTGCGCGAAGGCACAGTGATATAGGGGATGCTGCGGGAGGTGCGCGAATGCACAGCGATATAGAGGACGTTATGAGATGTGCATGAAAACACGGCAATATAGGGGAAGGTATGAGATGTACGCAAAAGTACAGCGATATAGGAGAAGTTATGAGAGGTGCGTGAAAACACAACGATATAGGGGAAGGTATGAGAGGTGCACAATAATACAGCAATATAGGGGTAGGTATGGGAGGTGCGCGAAAACAAGGCGATATAGGGGACGTTATGAGATGTGCATGAAAACACGGCAATATAGGGGAAGGTAAGAGAGGTGCCTGAAAACACAGCGTTATAGGGCACGCTATGGGACGTGCGCGAAAACACGGCGATATAGGAGAAATTATGAGAGGTGCGCGAAAACACGGCGATACAGGGGAATGTATCAGAGGTGCGAGAAAACACAGCGAGATAGGGGAAGTAATGAGAGGAGCGAAAACATAGCGATCTAGGTGAAGACATGAGAGGTGCGCGAAAACACAGCGATATAGGGGAAGCTATGAAAGGTGCGCAAAAACACGGCGATATATGGGAAGCTCTGCGAGGTGTGCAATAACACAGTGATAAAGTTGAATCTATGGGATGTGTGAGAAAAGACACCGATATAGGGGAAGGTATGGGAGGTGCGCAAGGCACAGCGATATAGAGGACGTTATGAGATGTGCATGAAAACACGGCAATATAGGGGAAGGTATGAGATGTACGCAAAAGTACAGCGATATAGGAGAAGTTATGAGAGGTGCGTGAAAACACAACGATATAGGGGAAGGTATGAGAGGTGCACAATAATACAGCAATATAGGGGTAGGTATGGGAGGTGCGCGAAAACAAGGCGATATAGGGGACGTTATGAGATGTGCATGAAAACACGGCAATATAGGGGAAGGTAAGAGAGGTGCCTGAAAACACAGCGTTATAGGGCACGCTATGGGACGTGCGCGAAAACACGGCGATATAGGAGAAATTATGAGAGGTGCGCGAAAACACGGCGATACAGGGGAATGTATCAGAGGTGCGAGAAAACACAGCGAGATAGGGGAAGTAATGAGAGGAGCGAAAACATAGCGATCTAGGTGAAGACATGAGAGGTGCGCGAAAACACAGCGATATAGGGGAAGCTATGAAAGGTGCGCAAAAACACGGCGATATATGGGAAGCTCTGCGAGGTGTGCAATAACACAGTGATAAAGTTGAATCTATGGGATGTGTGAGAAAAGACACCGATATAGGGGAAGGTATGGGAGGTGCGCAAGGCACAGCGATATAGGGGATGCTATGGGAGGTGCGTGAATACACAGCGATATAGGGGACGTTATGAGATGTGCAGGAAGAAGCAGCGATATTAGGGAAGATATATGAGGTGCACAAAAACACAGTGATATAGGGAAAGGTATGAGAGGTGTGCGAAGGCACAGCAATATAGGGGATGGTATGGGAGGTGCACGAAAACACAGCGATATAGGGGAAGATATGAGAGGTGTGCGAGAACACGTTGATACAGGGAACAGTATCAGAAGTGCGAGAACACAAAGCGATATAGGGGAAGTAATGAAAGGAGCGGAAACACAGCGATATAGGTGAAGACATGAGAGGTGCGCGAAAACACGGCAATATAGGGGAAGCTATGAGAGGTAAGCAATAACACAGCAATAAAGTTAAAGTTATGGGATGTGCGCGAAAACAGGGCGATATAGGGGAAGATGTGAGAGGTGCGCAAAAACACAGCGATGTATGCGAAGCCATGAGAGGTGCGCGGGAAACAGGGCGATATATGGGAAGGTATGAGTGGTGCGCGAAGGCACAGCGATATAGGGGATGCTATGGGAGGTGCGTGAATACACAGAGATATAGGAGACGTTATGAGATGTGCATGAAAACACGGCGATAGTCGGGAAGCCATGAGAGGTGTACGAAAACACAGCGATATAGGGGAAGGTATGAGAGCTGCGTGAAAACACAGTGATATAGGGGAAGGTATGAGAGGAGCGCGAAAACAGGGCGATAGAGGGGAGGTTATGAGAGGTGCGTGAAAACCCAGCGACATTGGGGAGGTTATGAGATGTGCATGAAAACACGGTGATATTGGGGAAGTTATGAGAGGTGTGCAAAAACACAGCGGTATACGGGAATGCATGAGAGCTGCACGAAAACAGCGATATAGGTGAAGGAATGGGAGGTGCGCGAAAACAGGGCGATATTTGGGAAGGTATGAGAGGTGCGCGAAAGCACAGCGAAATAAGGGAAGCTATGGGAGGTGCGCGAATATACAGCGATATAGAGGACGTTATGAGATGTGCATAACAATACGGCGATATAGGGGAAGTTATGAGAGGTGAGGAATAACACAGCGATAAAGGTGAATCTATGGGATTTGCACGAAAAGACAGCGATATACGGGAAGCTATGAGAGGTGCGCAAGGCACAGCGATATAGGGGATGCTATTGGAGGTGCGTGAATACAAAGAGATATAGGGGACGTGATGAGATGTGCATGAAAACGCAGTGATATTAGGGAAGGTATGAGAGGTGCACAAAAACACAGCGATATAGGAGAAGTTATGAGAGGTGTGCGAAAATACAGCGATATAGGGGAAGGTATGAAAGGTGCACGAAAACGCAGTGATATAAGGGAAGGTATAGGAGGTGCGCGAAAACAGGGCGATATAGGGAAGGTATGAGAGGTGCTCGAAGGCACAGCGATATAGGGGATGCTATGGGAGGTGCGCAAAAACACAGCGATATAGGAGACGGTATGAGATGTGCATAAAAACATGGCGATATAGGGGGAGGTATGAGAGGTGCGCGTAAACACGGCGATATAGGGGAAAGTTTGAGAGGAGCGCGAAAACTTGGTGTTACAGGGGAATGCATCAGAGGTGCCAGAAAACACAGCGATGTAGTGGAATACATGAGAGGTGCGCGAGAACAGGGCAATATAGTGGAAGGTATGGAATGTGCGCGAAAACAGATGCGATATAGGGGAAGGTATGAGAGGTGCGCGACGGCACAGCGATATAGGGGATGCTATGGGAGGTGCTCGAATACACAGCGATACAGGGGACGTAATAGGATGTGCATAAAAACACGGCAATATAGGGGAAGTTATGAGAGGTGCGTGAAAACACAGCGATATAGGGGAAGGTATGGGAGGTGCTCGAAAACAGGGCGATATAGGGAAAGGTATGAGACGTGTGCGAAACTCAGCAATATAGGGGATGGTATGGGAGATGCACGAAAAAGCAGTGATATAGGGGAAGACATGAGAGGTGCGTGAAAACAGAACGATATAGGGGACGCTATTGGACGTGCGCGAAAACACAGTGATATAGGGGAAGATATGAGAGGTGTGCGAGAACACGGCGATATAGGTGAAGAAATGAGAGGTGCGCGAAAACACAGTGATATAGGGGAAGGTATGAGGTGCGCAAAAACACAGCGATGTAGGCGAAGCCATGGGAGGTTCACGGAAAACAGGGCGATATAGGGGAAGGTATGAGCGATGCGCGAAGGCACAGTGATATAGGGGATGCTATGGGAGGTGCGTGAATACACAGGGATATAGGAGACGTTATGAGATGTGCATGAAAACACGCCGATATTGGAGAAGCCATGAGAGGTGTGCGAAAATACAGCGATATAGGGGACGGTATGGGAGGTGTGCGAAAACAGGGCAACATAGGGGAAGGTATGAGAGGTGCACGAAGGCACAGCGATATAGGGGATGCTATGGCAGTTGCGCTAATACACAGCGATATATGGGACGTTAAGAGATGTGCATGAAAACGCGGCGATATTGGGGAAGCCATGAGAGGTGCGCAAAAATACAGCGATATAGGAGAAATTATGAGAGGTGCGTGAAAACACAGCGAGATAAGGGAAGGTATGAGAGGTGCACGAATACGCAGCGATATTGGCGAAGGTATGGGAGGTGCGCGAAAACAGGGCGATATTGGGGAAGTTATGAGAGGTACGCGAAGGCACAGCAATATAGGGGATGTTATGAGAGGTGCGCGAAAACACCGTGATATAGGGGAAGACTTGAGAGGTGCGCAAAAACAGGGCAATATAGTGGAACCTATGGGATGTTGGCGAAACCACGGCGATACAGCGGAATGTATCAGAGGTGCGAGAAAACACAGCGATATAGGGGACGCTATGGGACATGCGCAAAAAAACAGTGATATAGGGGAAAGTATGAGAGGTGTGCGAGAACACGGCGATACGGCAAAATGTATCAGATGTGCGAGAAAACACAGCGATATAGGGGAAGTATTGAGACGAGCGAAAACATAGCGATCTAGGTGAAGATATGAGAGGTGCGCGAAAACACGGCGATATAGGGAAACCTATGAGAGGTGAGCAATAACACAGGGATAAAGGTGAATCTATGGGATGTGCATGAAAACACAACGATATCGGGGAAGTTATGGGAGCTGCGCGAAAACAGGGCAATATAGGGGAAGGTATGAGAGGTGCACTAAAACACAGCGATACAGGGGAAGGAATGGGAGGTGTGCGAAAACAGGGCGATATAGGGGATGCTATGGGACATGCGCGAAAACACAGTGATATAGGGGAAGGTATGAGAGGTGTGCGAGAATACAGCGATGTAGGGGAAATTATGAGAGGTGCGTGACAACACGGCGATACAGGGGAATGTATCAGTGGTGTGAGAAAACACAGCGATATAATGGAAGTAATGACAGGAGCGAAAACATAGCGATATAGATGAAGACATGAGAGGTGCGTGAAAACACAGTGATATAGGGGAAGTTTTGAGAGGTGAGCAATAACACAGCGATAAAGATGAAGCTATGGGATGTATGCAAAAAGACAGCGATATGGGGGAAGATATGAGAGGTGCGCGAAAACACAGCGACGTGGGCGTAGCTATGGGAGGTGCGCGAAAGCACAGTGATATAAGGGACGAAATGAGATGTGCATAAATACACGGCAATATTGGGGAAGCCATGAGAGATGCGCGAAAACACAGCAATATAGGGGAAGGTATGAGAGGTGCACGAAAACACAACGATAATAGGGAAGGTATGGGAGGTGCGCGAAAACTGGACGATATAGGGGAAGGTATGAGATGTGCGCGAAGGCACAGCGATATAGGGGATTCTATGGGAGGTGCGCGAATACACAGCAATATGGGGGACGTTATGAGATGTGATTGAAAACACGGCGATATAGGGGAAGGTATGAGAGGTGCGCAAAAATACAGCGATATAGGAGAAGTTATGAGAGGTGCGTGAAAACACAGCGATATAGGGGAAGGAATGAGAGGTGCACAAAAACACAGCAATATAGAGGAAGGTATGGGAGGTGCGCGAAAACACAGTGATATAGGGGAAGACATGAGAGGTGCTCGAAAACAGGGCTATATAGTGGAAGCTATGGGATATGCGCGAAAACATGGCGATACAGGGAAAAGTATGAGAGGTGCCCGAAAACACAGCGATACAGGGGATGCTATCGGACGTGCGCAAAAACACAGTGATATAGTGGAAGGCATGAGAGGTGCGCGACAGCACAGTGATATAGGGGACGGTATGAGATGTGCATGAAAACACGGCGATATTGGGCAAGCCATGAGAAGTGTGCGAAAATACAGCGATATAGGGGACGGTATGGGAGGTGTGCGAAAACAGGGCGACATAGGGGAAGGTATGAGAGGTGCACGAAGGCACAGCGATATAGGGGATATTATGGCAGTTGCGCTAATACACAGCGATATATGGGACGTTAAGAGATGTGCATGAAAACACGGCGATATTGGGGAAGCCATGAGAGGTGCGCAAAAATACGGCGATATAGGAGAAATTATGAGAGGTCCGTGAAAACACAGCGAGATAAGGGAAGGTATGAGAGGTGCACGAAAACACAGCGATATTGGGGAAGGTATGGGAGGTGCGCGAAAACAGGGCGATATAGGGGAAGTTATGAGAGGTGCGCGAAGGCACAGCGATATAGGGGATGCTATGAGAGGTGCGCGAAAACACCGTGATATAGGGGAAGACATGAGAGGTGCGCAAAAACAGGGCAATATAGTGAAACCTATGGGATGTTGGCGAAACCACAGCGATACAGGGGAATGTATCAGAGGTGCGAGAAAACACAACGATATAGGGGACGCTATGGGACATGCGCAAAAAAACAGTGATATAGGGGAAGGTATGAGAGGTGTGCGAGAACATGGCGATTTTGGGGAAATTGTAAGAGCTGTGCGAAAAACACGGCGATACGGCAAAATGTATCAGATGTGCGAGAAAACACAGCGATATAGGGGAAGTATTGAGACGAGCGAAAACATAGCGATCTAGGTGAAGACATGAGAGGTGAGAAAAAACACGGCGATACAGGGGAACCTATGAGAGGTGAGCAATAACACAGGGATAAAGGTGAATCTATGGGATGTGCACGAAAACACAGCGATATCGGGTAAGTTATGCGAGCTGCGCGAAAACAGGGCAATGTAGGGGAAGGTATGAGAGGTGCACTAAAACACAGCGATACAGGGGAAGGAATGGGAGGTGTGCGAAAACAGGGTGATATAGGGGAAGGTATGAGAGGTGTGAGAAAACACAGCGATATAATGGAAGTAATGACAGGAGCGAAAACATAGCGATATTGGTGAAGACATGAGAGGTGCGTGAAAACACAGTGATATAGGGGAAGCTTTGAGAGGTGAGTAATAACACAGCGATAAAGATGAAGCTATAGGATGTGCGCAAAAAGGCAGCGATTTAGGGGAAGGTATGAGAGGTGCGCGAAAACACAGCGACGTGGGCGTAGCTATGGGAGGTGCGCGAAAGCACAGTGATATAAGGGACGATATGAGTTGTGCATGAATACACAGCAATATTGGGGAAGCCATGAGAGATGCGCGAAAACACAGCAATATAGGGGTAGGTATGAGAGGTGCACGAAAACACAACGATAAAAGGGAAGGTATGGGAGGTGCGCGAAAACAGGACGATATAGGGGAAGGTATGAGATGTGCGCGAAGGCGCAGCGATATAGGGGATTCTATGGGCGGTGCGCGAATACACAGCAATATGGGGGACGTTATGAGATGTGATTGAAAACACGGCGATATAAGGAAAGGTATGAGAGGTGCACAAAAATACAGCGATATAGGAGAAGTTATGAGAGGTGCGCGAAAACACAGGGATGTAGGGGAAGACATGAGAGGTGCTCGAAAACAGGGCGATATAGTGGAAGCTATGGGATATGCGCGAAAACATGGCGATACAGGGAAAAGTATGAGAGGTGCCCGAAAACACAGCGATACAGGGGATGCTATGGGACGTGCGCAAAAACACAGTGATATAGTGGAAGGTACGAGAGGTGTGAAAAAACATGGCTATATGGGGGAAATTATGAGAGGTCCGCGAAAACACGGCGATATATGAGAAGTTATGAGAGGTGAGTGAAAACACAGCGATGTAGGGGAAGTTGTGAAGGTATGAGAGGTGCACGAAAACACAGCGATATAGGGGAAGGTATGAGAGCTGCGCGAAAACACAGCAATATAGGGGACTCCATGGGACGTGCGTGAAAACACAGTGATATAGGGGAAGACATGAGAGGTGCGCGAAAACAGGGCAATGTAGTGGAAGCTATGGGACGTGCACAAAAACACAGTGATATTGGGGATGGTATGACAGGTGTGTGAGAACACGGCGATATAGGCGAAATTATGAGAGGTGAGCAAAAACACGGCGATATAGGGGAATCTATGAGAGGTGAGCAATAACACAGCCATAAAGGTGAAGCTATGGGATGTGCGCGAAAAGAAAGCGATATAGGGGAAGGTATGAGAGCTGCGCAAAAACACAGCAATACAGGGGAAGGTATGAGAGGAGTATGAAACCAGGGCGATATAGGGGAAGTTATGAGAGGTGCGTGAAAACCCAGCGATATAGGGGACGTTAAGAAATGTGCACGAAAACACGGCGATATTGGGGAAGCCATGAGAGGTGCACAAAAACACAGCAATATGGGAGAATGTATGGGAGGTGCGCGAAAACAGGGCGATATAGGGGAAGGTATGAGAGGTGCTCGAAGGCACAGCAATATAGGGGATGCTATGGGAGGTGCGCGAAAACACAGTGAAATAGGGGAAGACATGAGAGGTGCGCAAAAACAGGGCAATATAGTGGAAGCTAGGGGATGTGCGCGACAACACGGAGATTCAGGGGAATGCATCAGAGGTGCGAGAAAACACAGCGATATAGGGGACGCTATGGGACTTGCGGGAAAACAGAGTGATATAGGGGAAGGTATGAGAGGTCTGCGAGAACACGGCGATATGGGGAAATTATAAGAGGTGCACGAAAACACAGCGATATAGGGGACGGTATGAGACGAGCACGAATACACGGCGATATTGGGGAAGCCATGATAGGTGCGTGAAAACACAGCGATATAGGGGAAGGTATGAGAGGTTCACGAAGGCACAGTGATATAGGGGATGCTATGGGAGGTGCGCAAAAACACAGCGATATGGGAGTCGGTATGAGATGTGCATAAAATCATGGCGATATAGGGGCAGGTATGAGAGGTGCGCGTAAACACGGCGATATAGGGGAAAGTATGAGAGGTGCGCGAAAACTTGGCGTTACAGGGGAATGCATCAGAGGTGCCAGAAAACACAGCGATGTAGTGGAATACATGAGAGGTGCGCGAAAACAGGGCAATATAGTGGAAGCTATGGGATGTGCACGAAAACAGGGCGATGTAGGGGAAGCTATGAGAGGTGCGCAAAAACACAGCGATATAGGGGACGCAATGGAACGTGCGCGAAAACACAGTGATGTAGGGGAAGTTATGAGAGGTGTGCGGGAATACGGCGATATAGGGTAAATTATGAGAGGTGTGCGAAAACACGGCGATACGGGAGAATGTATCAGACGTGCGAGAAAACACAACGATATAGGGGAAGTATTGAGAGGATCGAAAACATAGCGATCTAGGTGAAGACATGAGAGGTGCGCGAAAACATGGCGATATAGGGGAAGCTTTGAGAGGTGAGCAAAAACACGGTGATACAGGGGAAGCTATGAGAGGTGAGCAATAACACCGCGACAAAGATGAATCTATGGGATCTGCGCGAAAAGACAGCGATATAGGGGAAGTTATGAGAGGTGCGCAAGGCACAGCGATATAGGGGATGCTATGGGAGGTGCGTGAGTACACAGCGATATAGGGGACGTGATGAGATGTGCATGAAAACGCAGTGATATTAGGGAAGGTATGAGAGGTGCACAAAAACACAGCGATATAGGAGAGGTTATGAGAGGTGTGCGAAAACACAGCGATATAGGGGAAGGTATGAAAGGTGCACGATAACGCTGTGATATAAGGGAAGGTATAGGAGGTGCGCGAAAACAGGGCGATATAGGGGAAGGTATGAGAGGTGCACGAAGGCACAGCGATATAGGGGATGCTATGGGAGGAGCGCAAAAACACAGCGATATAGGAGACGGTATGAGATGTGCATAAAAACATGGCGATATACGGGCAGGTATGAGAGGTGCGCGTAAACATGGCGATATGGGGGAAAGTTTGAGAGGTGCGCGAAAACTTGGCGTTACAGGGGAATGCATCAGAGCTGCCAGAAAACACAGCGATGTAGTGGAATACATGAGAGGTGTGCGAAAACTGGGCAATATAGTGGAAGTTATGGGATGTGCACGAAAACAGGGCGATATAGGTGAAGCTATGAGAGGTGCGCGAAAACACAGCGATATAGGGGACGCAATGGGACGTGCGCGAAAACACAGTGATATAGGGCAAGTTATGAGAGGTGTGCGAGAACACGGCGATATAGGGTAAATTATGAGAGGTGTGCGAAAAGACGGCAATACGTGAGAATGTATCAGACGTGCGAGAAAACTCAGCGATATAGGGGAAGTATTGAGAGGATCGAAAACATAGCGATCTAGGTGAAGACATGAGAGTTACGCGAAAACATGCGATATAGGGGAAGCTATGAGAGGTGAGCAAAAACACTGCGATACAGGGGAAGCTATGAGAGGTGAGCAATAACACAGCGATAAAGGTGAATCTATGGGATGTGCGCGAAAAGACAGCGATATAGTGGAAGTTATGAGAGGTGCGCAAGGCACAGTGATATAGGGGATGCTATGGGAGGTGAGAAATACACAGCGATATAGGGGACGTGATGAGATGTGCATGAAAACGCAGTGATATTAGGGAAGGTATGAGAGGTGCACAAAAACACAGCGATATAGGAGAAGTTATGAGAGGTGTGCGAAAACACAGCGATATAGGGGAAGGTATGAAAGGTGCACGATAACGCTGTGATATAAGGGAAGGTATAGGAGGTGCGCGAAAACAGGGCGATATAGGGCAAGGTATGAGAGGAGCACGAAGGCACAGCGATATAGGGGATGCTATGGGAGGTGCGCAAAAACACAGCGATATAGGAGACGGTATGAGATGTGCATAAAAACATGGCGATATAGGGGCAGGTATGAGAGGTGCGCGTAAAAACAGTGATATAGGGGAAAGTATGAGAGGTGCGTGAAAACTTGGCGTTACAGGCGAATGCATTAGAGGTGCCAGAAAACACAGCGATGTAGTGTAAGACATGAGAGGTGCGCGAAAAGAGGGCAATATAGTGGAAGGTATGGGATGTGCGCGAAAACAGGGCGATATAGGGGAAGGTATGAGAGGTGCGCGAAGGCACAGCGATATAGGGGAAGGTATGGGAGGTGCTCGAAAACACGTTGATACAGGGAACAGTATCAGAAGTGCGAGAACACAGAGCGATATAGGGGAATTAGTGAGAGGAGCGGAAACACAGCGATGCAGGTGAAGAATTGAGAGGTGCGCGAAAACACGGCGATATAGGGGAAGGTATGAGAGGTGCGGAAAAACACAGCGATGTAGGCGAAACCATGGGAGGTGCACAGGAAACAGGGCGACATAGGGGAAGGTATGAGAGGTGCGCGAAGGCACAGTGATATAGGGGATGCTATAGCAGTTGCGCGAATACACAGTGATATATGGGACGTTAAGAGATGTGCATGAAAACGCGGCGATATTGGAGAAGCCATGAGAGGAGCGCAAAAATACGGCGATATAGGAGAAATTATGAGAGGTGCGTGAAAACACAGCAATATAGGCGGAGGTATGAGAGGTGCATAAAAACACAGCAATATAGGGGAAGGTGTGGAAGGTGCGCAAAAACAGGGCGATATGGGGGAAGGTATGAGAGGTGCGCGAAGGCACAGCAATATAAGGGATGCTATGGGAGGTGCGCGAATACACAGCGATATAGGGGACGCTATGAGATGTGCATGAAAACACGGCAATATAGGGGAAGGTATTAGAGCTGCACAAAAATTCAGTGATATAGGAGAAGTTATGAGAGGTGCGTGAAAACACAGCGATATAAGGGAAGGTATGAGAGGTGCAGGAAAACACAGCAATATTGGGGAAGATATCGGTGGTGCGCGAAAACCGGGCGATATAGTGCAAGTTATGAGAGGTGCGCGAAGGCACAGCGATATAGGAGATGCTATGAGAGGTGCGCGAAAACACCGTGATATAGGGGAAGACATGAGAGTGCGCAAAAATAGGGAAATATAGTGGAAACTATGGGATGTGCGCGAAACCACAACGATGCAGGGGAATGTATCAGAGGTGCGAGAAAACACAGCGATATAGGGGACGCTATGGGACATGCGCAAAAAAACAGTCATATGGGGAAGGTATGAGAGGTGTGCGAGAACACGGCGATATAGGGGAAATTGTAAGAGGTGCGCGAAAACATGGCAATACAGGAGAATGTATCAGAGGTGCGAGAAAACACAGCGATATAGGGGAAGTAATGATAGGAGCGAAAACATAGCGATATAGGTGAAGACATGCGAGGTGCGCAAAAACACGAGATATAGGGTAAGCTATGAGAGGTGAGCAATAACACAGCGATCAAGGTGAAGCTATGGGACATGCGCGAAAACAGCGATGTAGGCGAAGCTATGGGAGGTGCGCGAAAACACAGCGATATAGGGGACGGTATGAGATGTGCATGGATACACGGCGATATTGGGGAAGCCATGAGAGGTGCCTGAAAACACAGCGATATATGGGAAGGTATGAGAGGTGTGCAAAAACACAGCGATATAGGAGAAGTTAAGAGAGGTGCGTGAAAACACAGCGATATAGGGGAAGGTATAAGAGGTGTGCGAAAACACAGCGATATAGGGGACGGTATGAGATGTGCATGAATACACGGCGATATAGGGGAAGCTATGAGTGGTGAGCAATAACACAGCGATAAAGCTGAATCTATGGGATGTGCGTGAAAACACAGCGATATAGGGGAAGCTATGAGAGGTGCGCAAGGCACAGCGATATAGGGAATACTATGGGATATGCGCGAATACACAGTGATATAGGGGACGTGATGAGATGTGCATGAAAACGCAAAAGTATTAGGGAAGGTATGGGAGGTGCACGAATACACAGCGATATAGGGGAAGTTATGAGATGTGCATAAAATCACGGCGATGTAGGGGAAGTTATGAGAGGTGCGCAAAAATACAGTAATATAGGAGAAGTTATGAGAGGTGCGTGAAAACACAACGATATATGGGGAGGTATGAGAGGTACACAAAAACGCAGCGATATAAGGGAAGGTATAGGAGTTGCGTGAAAACAGGGCAATATAGGGGAAGGTATGAGAGGTGCACGAACACGCAGCGATATAAGGGAAGGTATAGGAGGTGCGCGAAAACAGGGCAATATAGGGGAAGGTATGAGAGGTGCACGAAGGCACAGCGATATAAGGGATGCTATGGGAGGTGCGTGAATATACAGCGATATAGGGGACGTGATAAGATGTGCATGAAAACGCAGCGATATTAGGGAAGGTATGATAGGTGCACAAAAACACAGCGATATTGGAGAAGTTATGAGAGGTGTGTGAAAACACAGAGATATAGGGGAAGGTATGAGAGGTGCACGAAAACAGCGATATAGGTGAAGGAATGGGAGGTGCGCGAAAACAGGGCGATATAGTTGAAGGAATGGGAGGTGCGCGAAGACACAACGCATTATAGGGGATGCTATGGGAGGTGCGCGAATACACAGCGATATAGGGGACTTTATGAGATGCGCATAACAACACGGCGATATAGGGGAAGTTACCAGTGGTGCCCAAAAACACGGCGATACAATGGGAAGCTATGAGAGGTGAGCAATAACACAGCGCTAAAGGTGAATCTATGGGATGTGCGCGAAAATACAGCGATATAGGGGAAGGTATGAGAGGTGCGCAAGGCACAGCGATATAGGGGGAGGTATGAGAGGTGCACGAAAACACAGCGATATAGGGGAAGGTATGGAAGGTGCTCGAAAACTGGGTGATATAGATGAAGTTATGAGAGTTATGCAAAGGCACAGCAATATAGGGGATGCTATGGAAGGTGCGCGAAAACACAGTCACATAGTGGAAGAGAGGAGAGGTGCGCGAAAACACGGTGATATAGGGGAAGCTATGAGAGTTGCGCGAAAACACGTTGATACAGGGAACTGTATCAGAAGTGCGAGAACACAGAGCGATATAGGGGAAGTATTGAGAGGATCGAAAACATAGCGATCTAGGTGAAGACATGAGAGGTGCGCGAAAACATGCGATATAGGGGAAGCTATGAGAGGTGAGCAAAAACACGGCGATACAGGGGAAGCTATGAGAGGTGAGCAATAACACAGCGATAAAGCTGAATCTATGGGATGTGCGCGAAAAGACAGCGATATAGGGGAAGATATGAGAGGTGCGCAAGGCACAGCGATATAGGGGATGCTATGGGAGGTGCGTGAATATACAGCGATATAGAGGACGTGATCAGATGTGCATGAAAACTCAGCGATATTAGGGTAGATATGAGAGGTGCACAAAAACACAGCGATGCAGGAGAAGTTATGAGAGGTGTCTGAAAACAGCGATATAGGGGAAGGTATGAGAGGTGTGTGAAAACACAGCGATATAGGGGAGGTATGAGAGGTGCATGAAAACACAGCGATATAGGGGAAGATATGGAAGGTGCGCGAAAACGGGGCGATATCGGGGAAGGTATGAGAGGTGCGCGAAGGCACAGCATTATAAGGGATGCTATGGGATGTGCGCGAATACACAGCGATATAGGGGACGTTATGAGATGTGCATAAAAACACGGCAATATAGGGGAAATTATGAGAGGTGCGCAAAAATACAGCAATACAGGGGAAGTTATGAGAGGTGCGTGAAAACACAGCGATATAAGGGGAGGTATGAGAGGTACACGAAAACACAGCGATATAGGCGAAGTAATGATAGGAGCAAAAACATAGCGATATAGGTGAAGATATGCGAGGTGTGCGAAAACACGGCGAAATATGGTAAGCTATGAGAGGTTAGCAATAACACAGCGATCAAGGTGAAGCTAAGGGATGTGCGTGAAAACAGCGATGTAGGCGAAGCTATGGGAGGTGCGCGAAAGCACAGTGATATAGGGGAAGGTATGAGATGTGCGCAAAAATACTTCGATATAGGGGAAGGTATGAGAGCTGCGTGAAAACACAGCGATATAGGGGAAGTTATGAGAGGTGCGTGAAAACCCAGCGACATTGGGGACGTTATGAGATGTGCATGAAAACACGGTGATATTGGGGAAGGTATGAGAGGTGTGCAAAAACACAGCGATATACGGGAATGCATGAGAGGAGTGCGAAAACAGGGCGATACAGGGGAAGTTAAGAGAGGTGTGTGAAAACACAGCGATTTAGGGGAAGGTATGAGAGGAGTTCGAAAACACAGCGATATCGGGAAAGTATGGGAGGTGCGCGAAAACAGGGCGATATAGGGGAAGCTATGAGAGGTGAGCAAAAACATGGTGATACAGGGGAAGCTATGGGAGGTGCGTGAATACACAGTGATATAGGGGACGTGATGAGATGTGCATGAAAATGCAACGATATTAGTGAAGGTATGAGAGGTGCGCGAAAACACAGCGATATAGGGGAAGGTATAAGAGGTGCACAAAAACAGCGATATAGGGGAAGGTATGAGAGGTGCGCGAAAACAGGGCGATATATGTGAAGGAATGGGAGGTGCGCGAAAACAGGGCGATATAGGTGAAGGAATGGGAGGTGTGCGAAAACAGGACGATATAGATGAAGTTATGAGAGGTATGCGAAGGCACAGCAATATAGGGGATTCTATGGAATGTGCGCGAAAACACAGTGATATAGGGGAAGACAGGAGAGGTGCGCGAAAACACGGCGATATAGGGGAATCTATGAGAGGTGAGCAAAAACACAGCGATACAGGGGAAGCTATGAGAGGTGAGCAATAACACAGCGATAAAGGTGAATCTATGCGATGTGCGCGAAAAGACAGCGATATAGGGAAAGGTATGAGAGGTGCGCAAGGCACAGCGATATAGGGGATGCTATGGGAGGTGCGTGAATACACAGCGTTATAGGGGACGTGATCAGATGTGCATGAAAACACAGCGATATTAGGGAAGGTATGAGAGGTGCACAAAAGCACAGCGATATAGGAGATGTTATGAGAGTTGTGTGAAAAGACAGCGATATAGGGGAAGGTATGAGAGGTGCACGAAAACAGTGATATAGGGGAATGTATGAGAGGTGTGCGAGAACGTGGCGATATAGGGGAAATTGTAAGAGGTGCGCAAAAGCATGGCAATACAGGAGAATGTATCAGAGGTGCAAGAAAACACAGCGATATAGGGGAAGTAATGATAGGAACAAAAACATAGCGATATAGGTGAAGACATGCGAGCTGCGCGTAAACACGGCGATATAGGGTAAGCTATGAGAGGTGAGCAATAACACAGCGATCAAGTTGAAGCTATAGGATGTGCGCGAAAACAGCGATGTAGGTGAAGCTATGGGAGGTGCGCGAAAACACAGCGATATAAGGGAATGTATGAGAGGTGTGCAAAACACAGCGATATAGGAGAAGTTAAGAGAGGTGCGTGAAAACACAGCAATATAGGGGAAGGTAGGAGAGGAGCACGAAAACACAGCGATATCGGGGAAGGTATGGGAGGTGCGCGAAAACAGGGCGATATACGGGAATGCATGAGAGGTGCGCGAAGGCACAGTGATATAGGGGATTCTATGGGCGGTGCGCAAATACACAGCGATATAGGGGATGTTATGAGATGTGGATGAAAACACATCAATATAGGGGAAGATATGAGATATGCGCAAAAATACATTGATAAAGGGGAAGTTATGAGAGGTGCGCGAAAGCAGCGATGTAGGCGAAGCTATGGGAGATGCGCGAAAGCACAGCGATATAGGGGAAGGTATGAGATGTGCATCAATACACGGCGATAGTCGGGAAGCCATGAGAGGTGTGCGAAAACACAGCGATATAGGGGAAGGTATGAGAGGAGTGCGAAAACAGGGCGATATAGGGGAGGTTATGAGAGGTGCGTGAAAACCCAGCGATATTGGGGACGTTATGAGATGTGCATGAAACCACGGTGATATTGGGGAAGGTATGAGAGGTGTGCAAAAGCACAGCGGTATATGGGAATGCATGAGAGGTGCGCGAAGGCACAGTGATATAGGGGATGGTATGGGAGGTGCGCGAATACATAGTGATATAGGGGAAGGTATGAGATGTGCGCAAAAATACATCGATATAGGGGAAGGTATGAGAGGAGCATGAAAACAGCGATGTAGGCGAAGTTATGCGAGGTGCGCGAAAACACAGCGATATAAGGGAAGGTATGAGATGTGCATGAATGCACAGCGATAGTCGGGAAGCCATGAGAGGTGTGAGAAAACACAGCGATATAGGGGAAGGTATGAGAGCAGCGTGAAAACACATTGATATAGGGGAAGGTATGAGAGGAGTGCGAAAACAGGGCGATATAGAGGAAGTTATGAAAGGTGCGTGAAAACCTAGCGATATAGGGGACGTTATGAGATCTGCATGAAAACACGGCGATATAGGGGAAGGTATGAGAGGTGCGCGAAGCCACAGCGACATAGGAGAAGGTATGAGAGGTGCACGAAAATAGCGATATAGGTGAAGGAATGGGAGGTGCGCGAAAACAGGGCGATATTTGGGAAGGTATGAGAGGTGCGTGAAGGCACTGTGACATAAGGGATGCTATGGGGAGGTGTCGCGAATACACAGCGATATAGAGGACGTTATGAGATGTGTATAACAACACGGCGATATAGGGTAAGTTATGAGAGGTGCGCAAAAACACGGCGATATAGGGGAAACTATGAGAGGTGAGCAATAACACAGCGATAAAGGTGAATCTATGGGATGTGCGCGAAAAGACAGCTGTATAGGGGAAGGTATGAGAGGTGCGCAAGGCACAGCGATATAGGGGATGCTATGGGAGGTGCGTGAATACACAGCGATATAGGGGATGTGATGAGATGTGCATGAAAACGCAGTGATATTAGGGAAGATATCAGAGGTGCACAAATTCACAGCGATATAGGAGAAGTTATGAGAGGTGTGTGAAAACACAGTGATATAGGGGAAGGTATGAAAGGTGCACGAAAACACAGCGATATAGAGGCTGGAATGGGAGATGTACAAAAACAGGGCGATATAGGGGAAGGTATGAGAGGTGCATGAAAACACAACGATATAGGGGACGTGATGAGATGTGCATGAAAACGCACTGATATTAGGGAAGTTATGAGAGGTGCACAAAAACACAGCGATATAGGAGAAGTTATGAGAGGTGTGTGAAAACACAGCGATATAGGGGGAGGTATGAGAGGTGCATGAAAACACTGCGATATAGGGGAAGATATGGAAGGTGCGCGTAAACGGGGCGATATAGGGGAATGTATGAGAGGAGCACGAAGGCACAGCGATATAGGGGATTCTATGGGAGGTGCGCGAATACACAGCGATATAGGGGACGTTATGAGATGTGCATAAAAACACGGCAATATAGGGGAAGTTATGAGAGGTGCGCAAAATTACAGCAATACAGGGGAAGTTATGAGAGGTGCGTGAAAACACAGCGATATAAGGGGAGTATGAGAGGTACACGAAAACACAGCGATATAGGGGAAGGTATGGGAGGTGCTCGAAAACAGAGCGATATAGGGAAAGGTATGAGACGTGTGCGAAACACAGCAATATAGGGGATGGTATGGTAGATGCACGAAAATACAGTGATATAGGGGAAGACATGAGAGGTGCGTGAAAACAGAGTGATATAGGGGACGCTTTTGTACGTGCGCGAAAACACAGTGATATAGGGGAAGACATGAGAGGTGTGCGAGAACACGGTGATATAGGTGAAATTATGAGAGGTGCGCGAAAACACGTTGATATAGGGAACTGTAACAGAAGTGCAAGAACACAGAGCGATATAGGGGAAGTAATGAGAGGAGCGGAAACATAGTGATATAGGTGAAGAAATGAGAGGTGCGCGAACACACGGTGATATAGGGGAAGGTATGAGAGGTGCGCAAAAACACAGCGATGTAGGCGAAGCCATGGGAGGTACACGGGAAACAGGACGACATAGGGGAAGGTATGAGCAATGCGCGAAGGCACAGCGATATAGAGGATGCTATGGGAGGTGCGTGAATACACACAGATGTAGGAGACTTTATGAGATGTGCTTGAAAACACGGCGATATTGGAGAAGCCATGAGAGGTGTGCAAAAATACAGCGATATAGGGGACGGTGTGGGAGCTGTGTGAAAGCAGGGTGACATGGGGGAAGGTATGAGAGGTGCGCGAAGGCACAGCAATATAGGGGATGCTATGGCAGTTGCGCGAATACACAGCGATATATCGGACGTTAAGGGATGTGCATGAAAATGCGGCGATATTGGGGAAGCCATGAGAGGTACGCAAAAATACGGCGATATAGGAGAAATTATGAGAGGTGCACGAAAGCACTGCGATATTGGGGAAGGTATGGGAGGTGCGCGAAAACAGGGCGATATAAGGGAAGTTATGAGAGGTGCGCGAATGCACAGCGATATAGGGGATGCTATGAGAGGTGCGCCAAAACACCGTGATATAGGGGAAGACATGAGAGGTGCGCAAAAAGAGGGCAATATAGTGGAACCTATGGGATGTGCGCGAAACCACGGCGATACAGGGGAATGTATCAGAGGTGCGAGAAAACACAGCGATATAGGGGATGTTAAGAGAGGTGCGTGAAAACACAGCGATATAGGGGAAGGTATGAGAGGTGCACGAAGGCACAGTGGTATAGGGGATGCTATGGGAGGTGCAAGAAAACACAGCGATATAGGAGACGGTATGAGATGTGCATAAAAACATGGCGATATAGGGGGAGGTATGAGAGTTGCGCGAAAACTTGGCGTTACAGGGGAATGCATCAGAGGTGCCAGAAAACACAGCTATGTAGTGGAATACATGAGAGGTGTGCGAAAACAGGGCAATATAGTGGAAGCTATGGGATGTGTACGAAAACAGGGCGATATAGGGGAAGCTATGAGAGGTGTGCGAAAACACAGCGATACAGGGGACGCAATGGGACGTGCGCGAAAACACAGTGATATGGGGAAGGTATGAGAGGTGTGCGAGAACACGGTGATATAGGGGAAATTATGAGAGGTGTGCGAAAACACGGCGATACACAAATGTATCAGATGTGCGAGAAAACACAGCGATATAGGGGAAGTATTGAGAGGAGCGAAAACATAGCGATCTAGGTGAAGACATGAGAGGTGCGCGAAAACACGGCGATATAGGGGAACCTATGAGAGGTGAGCAATAACACAGGGATAAAGGTGAATCTATGGGATGTGCGCGAAAAGACAGCGATATAGGGGAATCTATGAGAGGTGCGCAACTCACAGCGATATAGGGGATGCTATGAGAGGTGCGTGAATACACAGCGATATAGGGGACGTGATGAGATGTGCATGAAAATGCAGCGATATTAGGGAAGGTATGAGAGGTGCACAAAAACACAGCGATATAGGAGAAGTTATGAGAGGTGTGCGAAAACACAGCGATGTAGGGGAAGGTATGAAAGGTGCACGAAAACACAGAGATATATACGGGAAGGAATGGGAGGTGCATGAATACACAGCGATATAGGGGACGTTATGAGATGTGCATGAAAACGCAGCGATTTAGGGGAAGGAATCGGAGGTGCGCGAAAATGGCGATATAGGGGAAGGTATGAGAGGTGCACGAAGGCACAGCGATATAGTGGATCCTATGGGAGGTGCGCAAATACACAGCGATATAGGGGAAGACATGAGAGGTGCGTGAAAACAGCGATAAAGGGGACGCTATTGGACGTGCGCGAAAACACAGTGATATAGGGGAAGATATGAGAGGTGTGCGAGAACACGGCAATATAGGTGAAATTATGAGAGGTGCGCGAAAACACGTTGATACAGGGAACTGTATCAGATGTGCAACAACACAGAGAGATATAGGGGAAGTAATGAGAGGCGCGGAAACACAGCGATATCGGTGAAGACATGAGAGGTGCGTGAAAACACAGCGATATGTGGACGTTATTGGACGTGCGCGAAAACACAGTGATATAGGGGAACATATGAGAGGTGTGCGAGAACACGGCAATATGGGTGAAATTATGAGAGGTGCGCGAAAACAACGATGTAGGCGAAGCTATGGGAGGTGCGCGAAAGCACAGCGATATAGGGGAAGGTATGAGATGTGCATCAATACGCGGTGATAGTCGGGAAGCCATGAGAGGTGTGCGAAAACACAGCGATATAGGGGAAGATATGAGAGGAGCACGAAAACAGGGCGATATAGTGGAGGTTATGAGAGGTGCGTGAAAACCCAGCGAAATTGGGGACGTTATGAGATGTGCATGAAACCACGGTTATATTGGGGAAGGTATGAGAGGTGTGCAAAAACACACCGGTATACGTGAATGCATGAGAGGTGCGCGAAGGCACAGTGATGTAGGGGGTGGTATGGGAGGTGCGCGAATACATAGCGATATAGGGGAAGGTAGGAGATGTGCGCAAAAATAGATCGATATAGGGGAAGGTATGAGAGGTGCACGAAAACAGCGATGTAGGCGAAGCTATGGGTGCGCGAAAACACAGCGATATAGGGGAAGGTATGAGAGCTGCGTGAAAACGCAGTGATATTGGGAAAGGTATGAGAGGAGCCCGAAAACACAGCGATATATGGGAATGCATGAGAGGTGTGCGAAGGCACAGTGATACAGGGGATGGTATGGGAGGTGCGCGAATACACAGCGATATAGGGGACGTTATGAGATGTGCGCAAAAATACATCGATATGGGGAAGTTATGAGAGGTGCGCGAGAATACAGCGATATAGGGAAAGCTATGAGATGTGCATGAATTCACGGCGATAGTCGGTAAGCCATGAGAGGTGTGCGAAAACACAGCGATATAGGGGAAGGTATGAGAGCAGCGAGAAAACACATTGATATAGGGGAAGGTATGAGAGGAGTGCGAAAACAGGGCGATATATGGGAAGTTATCAGAGGTGCATGAAAACATGACGATATAGGGGAAGGTATGAGAGGTGCGCGAAAACAGCGATATAGGTGAAGGAATGGGAGGTGCGCGAAAACAGGGCGATATTTGGGAAGGTATGAGAGGTGCGCGAAAGCACAGCGATATAGGGGATGCTATGGGAGGTGCGCGAATGCACAGCGATATAGAGGATGTTATGAGATCTGCATAACAACACGGCGATATAGGGTAAGTTATGAGAGGTGTGCAAAAACACGGCGATATAGGGGAAGCTATGAGAGGTGAGCAATAACAGAGCGATAAAGGTGAATCTATGGGATGTGCGCGAAAAGACCGCTATATAGGGGAACGTATGAGAGGTGCGCAAGGCACAGCGATATAGGGGGATGTATGAGAGGTGCACAAAAACACAGCGATATGGGGACGTGATGAGATGTGCATTAAAACGCAGTGATATTAGGGAAGGTATGAGAGGTGCACAAAAACACAGCGATATAGGAGAAGTTATGAGAGGTGTGTGAAAACACAGCGATATATGGGAAGGTATGGAAGGTGCACGAAAACGGGGCGATATAGGGGAAGGTATGAGAGGTGCGCGAAGGCACAGCATTATAAGGGATGCTATGGGATATGCGCGAATACACAGCGATATAAGGGACGTTATGAGATGTGCATGAAAACACGGCAATATAGGGGAAGGTATAAGAGCTGCGCAAAAATACAGTGATATAGGAGAAGTTATGAGAGGTGCGTGAAAACACAGCGATATAAGGGAAGGTATGAGAGGTGCACGAAAACACAGCGATATTGGGGAAGGTATGGGAGGTGCACGAAAACAGGGCGATATAGGGGAAGTTATGAGAAGTGCTCGAAGGCACAGCGATATAAGGGATGCTATGAGAAGTGCGCGAAAACACTGTGATATAGTGGAAGACATGAGAGGTGCGCAAAAACAGGGCAATATAGTGGAACCTATGGGATGTGCGAAACCACGGCGATACAGGGGAATGTATCAGAGTTGCGAGAAAACTAAGCGATATAGGGGACGCTATGGCACATGCGCAAAAAAGCAGTGGCATAGGGGAAGGTATGAGAGGTGTGCGAGAACACGGCGATATAGGGGAAATTGTAAGAGGTGCGCGAAAACATGCAATACAGGAGAATGTATCAAAGGTGCGAGAAAACACAGCGATATAGGGAAGTAATGATAGGAGCGAAAACATAGCGATATAGGTGAAGACATGCGAGGTGCGCGAAAACGCGGCGATATAGGGTAAGCTATGAGAGGTGATCAATACCACATCGATCAAGGGGAAGCTATGGGATGTGTGCAAAAACAGCGATGTAGGCGAAGCTATGGGAGTTGCGCGAAAACACAGCGATATAGGGGAAGTTATGAGATGTGCATGAATACACGGTGATAGTCGGGTAACCATGAGATGTGCACGAAAACACGGTGATATTGGGGAAGGTATGAGAGGTGTGCAAAAACACAGCGATATACGGGAATGCATGAGAGGAGTGCGAAAACAGGATGACATAGGGGAAGCTATGAACGGTGAGCAATAACACAGCGATAAAGGGGACATTATGAGATCTGCGCAAAAATACATTGTTATAGGGGAAGGTATGAGAGGTGGACGAAAACAGCGATGCAGGCGAAGCTATGGGAGGTGCGCGAAAACACAGCGATATAGGGGAAGATATGAGATGTGCGTGAAACCACGGCGATAGTCGGGAAGCCATGAGAGGTGTGCGAAAACACAGCGATATAGGGGAAAGTATGAGAGCTGCGTGAAAACACCATGATATTGGGGAAGTTATGAGAGGAGCGCGAAAACACAGCGATATACGGGAATGCATGAGAGGTGCGCGAAGGCCCAGTGACATAGGGGATGATATGGGAGGTGCGCGAATACACAGCGATATAGGGGACGTTATGAGATGTGCGCAAAAATACATCGATATAGGGGAAGGTATGAGAGGTGCGAGAAAACACAGCGATATAGGGAAAGCTATGAAATGTGCATGAATACACGGTGATAGTCGGGAAGCCATGAGAGGTGTGCGAAAACACAGCGATATAGGGGAAGTTATGAGAGGTGCGTGAAAACCTAGCGATATAGGGACGTTATGAGATGTGCATGAAAACACGGCGATATAGGGGAAGGTATGAGAGGTGCGCGAAGGCACAGCGATATAAGGGATGCTATGGGAGGTGCGTGAATACACAACGATATAGAGGACGTCATGAGATGTGCATAATAACACGGCGATATAGGGTAAGTTATGAGAGGTGCGCAAAAACAGGGCAATATAGTGGAACCTATGGGATGTGCGCGAAACCACGGCGATACAGGGGAATGTATCAGAGGTGCGAGAAAACACAGCGATATAGGGGACGCTATGGGACATGCGCAAAAAAGCAGTGATATAGGGGAAGGCATGAGAGGTGTGCGAGAACACGGTGATATAGGGGAAATTGTAAGAGGTGCGCGAAAACATGCAATACAGGAGAATGTATCAGAGGTGCGAGAAAACACAGCGATATAGGGGAAATTGTAAGAGGTGCGGGAAAACATGCAATACAGGAGAATGTATCAGAGGTGCGAGAAAACACAGCGATATAGGGGAGGTAATGATAGGAGCGAAAACATAGCGATATAGGTGAAGACATGCGAGGTGCGCAAAAACACGGCGATATAGGGTAAGCTATGAGAGGTGATCAATAACACATCGATCAAGCGGAAGGTATGGGATGTGTGCAAAAACAGCGATGTAGGCGAAGCTATGGGAGGTGCGCGAAAACACAGCGATATAGGGGAAGTTATGAGATGTGCATAAAAACACAGCGATATGGGGGAAGTTATGAGAGGTGCGCAAAAATGCAGCGATATAGCAGAAGTTATGAGAGGTGCGTGAAAACACAGCGATACAGGGGAAGATATGAGAGGTGCGCGAAAACACAGCGATATAGGGGACGCTATGGGAGGTGCGCGAAAACACAGCGATAAAGGGGACAGTACGAGATGTGCATGAATACACGGCAATAATGGGGAAGCCATGAGAGGTGCATGAAAACACAGCGATATAGGGGAAATATGAGAGGTGTGCAAAAACACAGCGATATCGGGGAAGTTATGGGAAGTGAGCGAAAACAGGGCGATATAAGGGAAGGTATGAGAGGTACGCGAAGGCACAGTGATATAGGGGGCTATGGGAGGTGCACGAATACACAGCTATATAGGGGACGTTATGAGATGTGCATGAAAGCACGGCAATATGGGGGAAGGTATGAGAGGTGCGCAAAAATACAGCATTATAGCAGAATTTATGAGAGGTGCGTGAAAACACAGTAATATACGGCAAGGTATGAGAAGTGCACGAAAACACAGCGATATAGGGGACGTGATGAGATGTGCATGAAAACGCACTGATATTAGGGAAGCCATGAGAGGTGCATGAAAACACAGCGATATAGGGGAAGTTATGAGAGGTGCGCAAAAATGAAGCGATATAGCAGAAGTTATGAGAGGTGCGCAAAAACAGTGCGATATAGGGGAAGGTATGAGTGGTGCCCGAAAACACAGCGATATAGGGGAGGCTATGGGACGTGCGCGCAAACACGGCAATATAAGGGAACTTATGAGAAGTGCACGAAAACACGGCGATACAGGGGAATGTATCAGAGGTGCGAGAAAGCACAGCGATATAGGGGATGTTATGAGATGTGCATGAAAACACAGCGATATAGGGGAAGATAAGAGAGGTACACGAAAACACGGCAATATGGGAGAATGTATCAGAGGTGTGAGAAAACACAGCGATATAGGGGAAGTAATGAGAGGAGCGAAAACATAGCGATCTAGGTGAAGACATGAGAGGTGCGCGAAGCATGGCGATATAGGGGAAGCTATGAGAGGTGAGCAAAAACACGGCGATATAGGGGAAGCTGTGAGAGGTGTGCAATAACACAGCGATAAATTTGAATCTATGGGATGTGCGCGAAAAGACAGCGATATAGGGCAAGGTATGAGAAGTGCGCAAGGCACAGCCAATATAGGGGATACTATGGTAGGTGCGTGAATACACAGCGATACAGGGGACGTTATGAGATGTGCATTAAAATGCAGAAATATTAAGGAAGAAATAAGAGGTGCAGAAAAGAAGGGCGATATAGGAGAAGTTATGAGAGGTGTGTGAAAACATAACGATATGGGGAATGTATGAGAAGTGCACGAAAACACAGCGATATAGGGGAAGGTCTGGGAGGTGCGCGAAAACACAGCGATATAGGGGATGCTATGGGATGTGTGTGAAAACACAGTGATATAGGAGACGGTATGAGATGTGCATGAAAGCACAACGATATAGGGGAAGATATGAGAGGTACAGGAAGGCACAGCAATATAACGGATGGTATGGACGTTCGCGAAAACACAGCGATATAGGGGACGCTATGGGAGGTGCGCGAAAACACGGCGATACAGGGGAATGTATCAGAGGTGCGAGAGAACACAGCGAGATAGGGGAAGTAATGAGAGGAGCGAAAACATAGCGATCTAGGTGAAGGCATGAGAGGTGCGCGAAAACACAGCGATATAGGGGAAGCTATGAAAGGTGAGCAAAAACACGCCGATATAGGGGAAGCTCACGAGGTGTGCAATAACACAGTGATAAAGTTGAATCTATGGGATGTGTGCGAAAAGACACCGATATAGGGGAAGGTATTGGAGGTGCGCAAGGCACAGCGATATAGGGGATGCTATGGGAGGTGCGTGAATACACAGCGATATAGAGGGAGGTATGAGAGGTGCACGAAAACACAGCGATACAGGGGAAGGTATGGGAGGTGCTCGCAAACAGGGCGATATAGGGGACGGTATGAGATTTGTATGAAAACATGGCGATATAGGGGAAGCTATGAGAGGTGTGCGAAAACACGACAATATAGGGGACGGTATGAGATGTTCGCAAGGGCACAGCGATATAGGGGATGCTATGGGAGGTGCGTGAACCCACAGCGATATACGGGACGTTATGAGATGTGCATGAAAACGCAGCGATATTAGGGAAGGTATGAGAGGTTCACAAAAACACAGCGACATAGGAGAATGAATGGGAAGTGTGCGAAAACAGGGCGATATAGGCGAAGGTATGAGAAATGCGCGAAGGCACAGCAATATGTGGGAGGCTATGGGAGGTGCGCGACTACACAGTGATATAGGGGACGTTATGAGATGTGCATTAAAATGCAGCGATATTAAGGAAGAAATAAGAGGTGCAGAAAAGAAGGGCGATATAGGAGAAGTTATGAGAGGTGTGTGAAAACATAACGATATGGGGAATGTATGAGAAGTGCACGAAAACACAGCGATATAGGGGAAGGTCTGGGAGGTGCGCGAAAACACAGCGATATAGGGGAAGGTATGAGAGGTGCACGAAGGCACAGTGATATAGGGGATGCTACGGGAGGTGCGCGAATGCACAGCGATATAGGGGACGTTATGAGATGTGCATGAAAACACGGCAATATAGGGGAAGGTATGAGATGTACGCAAAAGTACAGCGATATAGGAGAAGTTATGAGAGGTGCGTGAAAACACAACGATATAGGGGAAGGTAGGAGAGGTGCACAATAATACAGCGATATAGGGGAAGGTCTGGGAGCTGCGCGAAAACAGGGCGATATAGGGGACGTTATGAGATGTGCATGAAAACACGGCAATGTAGGGGAAGGTAAGAGAGGTGCCCGAAAACACAGCGTTATAGGGCACGCTATGGGACGTGCGTGAAAACACGGCGATATAGGGGAAGCTATGAGAGGTGAGCAATAACACAGCGATCAAACTGAAGCTATGGGTTGTGCGCGAAAACAGCGATGTAGTCGAAGCTATGGGAGGTGCACGAAAACATAGCGATATCGGGGAAGGTATGGGAGGTGAGCGAAAACAGGGCGATATAGGGGAAGGTATGAGAGGTGCGCGAAGGCACAGTGATATAGGGGGCTATGGGAGGTGCACGAATACACAGCTATATAGGGGACGTTATGAGATGTGCATGAAAACACGGCAATATGGGGGAAGGTATGAGAGGTGCGCAAAAATACAGCATTAGCAGAATTTATGAGAGGTGCGTGAAAACACAGTAATATAGGGCAAGGTATGAGAAGTGCACGAAAACACAGCAATATAGGGGAAGGAATGGGAGGTGCGCGAAAACAGTGCGATATAGGTGAAGGTATGAGAGGTGCTCGAAAACACAGCGATATAGGGGAGGCTATGGGACGTGCGCGCAAACACGGCAATATAGGGGAACTTATGAGAAGTGCACGAAAACACGGCGATACACGGGAATGTATCAGAGGTGCGAGAAGGCACAGCGATATAGTGGAAGATATGAGAGGTACACGAAAACACGGCGATATGGGAGAATGTATCAGAGGTGTGAGAAAATACAACGATATAGGGGAAGTAATGAGAGGAGCGAAAACATAGCGATCTAGGTGAAGACATGAGAGGTGCGCGAAAACACAGCGATATAGGGGAAGCTATGAGAGGTGAGCAAAAACACGGCGATATAGGGGAAGCTGTGAGAGGTGTGCAATAACACAGCGATAAATTTGAATCTATGGGAACTGCGCGAAAAGACAGCGATATAGGGGAAGGTATGAGAAGTGCGCAAGTCACAGCAATATAGGGGATGCTACGGGAGGTGCGCGAATGCACAGCGATATAGGGGACGTTATGAGATGTGCATGAAAACACGGCAATATAGGGGAAGGTATGAGATGTACGCAAAAGTACAGCGATATAGCAGAAGTTATGAGAGGTGCGTGAAAACACAGCGATACAGGGGAAGGTATGAGAGGTGCGCGAAAACACAGCGATATAGGGGACGCTATGGGAGGTGCGCGAAAACACAGCGATAAAGGGGACAGTACGAGATGTGCATGAATACACAGCGATATTGGGGAAGCCATGAGAGGTGCATGAAAACACAGCGATATAGGGGAAGGTATGAGAGGTGTGCAAAAACACAGCGATATCGGGGAAGTTATGGGAAGTGAGCGAAAACAGGGCAATATAGGGGAAGGTATGAGAGGTGTGCGAAGGCACAGTGATATAGGGTGCTATGGGAGGTGCACGAATACACAGCTATATGGGGGACGTTATGAGATGTGCATGAAAACACGGCAATATGGGGGAAGGTATGAGAGGTGCGCTAAAATACAGCATTATAGCAGAATTTATGAGAGGTGCGTGAAAACACAGTAATATAGGGCAAGGTATGAGAGGTGCATGAAAACACAGCAATATAGGGGAAGGAATGGGAGGTGCGCGAAAACAGTGCGATATAGGGGAAGGTATGAGAGGTGCCCGAAAACACAGCGATATAGGGGAGGCTATGGGACGTGCGCGCAAACACGGCAATATAGGGGAACTTATGAGAAGTGCACGAAAACACGGCGATACAGGGGAATGTATCAGAGGTGCGAGAAAGCACAGCCATATAGGGGACGTTATGAGATGTGCATGAAAACACAGCGATACAGGGGAAGATATGAGAGGTACACGAAAACACGGCGATATGGGAGAATGTATCAGAAGTGTGAGAAAACACAGCGATATAGGGGAAGTAATGAGAGGAGCAAAAACATAGCGATCTAGGTGAAGACATGAGAGGTGCGCGAAAACACGGCGATATAGGGGAAGCTATGAGAGGTGAGCAAAAACACGGTGATATAGGGGAAGCTGTGAGAGGTGTGCAATAACACAGCGATAAAGTTGAATCTATGGGATGTGCGCGAAAAGACAGCGATATAGGGGAAGGTATGAGAAGTGCGCAAGGCACAGCAATATAGGGGATGCTGTGGGAGGTGCGTGAATACACAGCGATATAGGGGACGTTATGAGATGTGCATTAAAATGCAGAGATATTAAGGAAGAAATAAGAGGTGCAGAAAAGAGGGGCGATATAGGAGAAGTTATGAGAGGTGTGTGAAAACATAACGATATAGGGGAATATATGAGAGATGCACGAAAACACAGCGATATAGGGGAAGGTCTGGGAGGTGCGCGAAAACACAGCGATATAGGGGAAGGTATGAGAGGTGCGCGAAGGCACAGTGATATAGGGGATGCTACGGGAGGTGCGCGAATGCACAGCGATATAGGTGACGTTATGAGATGTGCATGAAAACACGGCAATATAGGGGAAGGTATGAGATGTACGCAAAAGTACAGCGATATAGGGGAAGGTATGGGAGGTGCGCGAAAACAGGGCGATATAGGGGACGTTATGAGATGTGCATGAAAACACGGCAATGTAGGGGAAGGTAAGAGAGGTGCCCGAAAACACAGCGTTATAGGGCACGCTATGGGACGTGCGCGAAAACACGGCGATATAGGGGAAGCTATGAGAGGTGAGCAATAACACAGCGATCAAGGTGAAGCTACGGGTTGTGCGCGAAAACAACGATGTAGTCGAAGCTATGGGAGGTGCACGAAAACACAGCGATATAGGGGAAGCTATGAAAGGTGAGCAAAAACACGGCGATATAGGGGAAGCTCTGCGAGGTGTGCAATAACACAGTGATAAAGTTGAATCTATGGGATGTGTGCGAAAAGACACCGATATAGGGGAAGGTATGGGAGGTGCGCAAGGCACAGCGATATAGGGGATGCTATGGGAAGTGCGTGAATACACAGCGCTATAGGCTATAGGGGACGTTATGAGATGTGCAGGAAGAAGCAGCGATATTAGGGAAGATATAAGAGGTGCAGAAAACAAGGGCGATATAGGAGAAGTTATGAGAGGTGTGTGAAAACACAACGATATAGGGGAATGTATGAGAGATGCACGAAAACACAGCGATATAGGGGAAGGTCTGGGGAGGTGCGCGAAAACACAGCGATATAGGGGATGCTATGGGATGTGTGTGAAAACACAGTGTTATATGAGACGGTATGAGATGTGCATGAAAACACAACGATATAGGGGAAGATATGAGAGGTACAGGAAGGCACAGCGATATAACGGATGGTATGGGATGTGCGCGAAAACACAGCGATATAGGGGACGCTATGAGAGGTGCGCGAAAACACGGCGATACAGGGGAATGTATCAGAGGTGCGAGAAAACACAGCGAGATAGGGGAAGTAATGAGAGGAGCGAAAACATAGCGATCTAGGTGAAGACATGAGAGGTGCGCGAAAACACAGCGATATAGGGGAAGCTATGAAAGGTGAGCAAAAACAAGGCGATATAGGGGAAGCTCTGCGAGGTGTGCAATAACACAGTGATAAAGTTGAATGTATGGGATGTGTGCGAAAAGACACTGATATAGGGGAAGGTATGGGAGGTGCCCAAGGCACAGCGATATAGGGGATGCTATGGGAGGTGCGTGAATACACAGCGATATAGGGGACGTTATGAGTTGTGCAGGAAGAAGCAGCGATATTAGGGAAGATATAAGAGGTGCACAAAAACACAGCGAATAGGAGAAGTTATGAGAGGTGCGTGAAAACACAGCGATATAGAGGGAGGTATGAGAGGTGCACGAAAACACAGCGATACAGGGGAAGGTATGGGAGGTGCTCGAAAACAAGGCGATATAGGGGACGGTATGAGATTTGTATGAAAACATGGCGATATAGGGGAAGCTATGAGAGGTGCGCGAAAACACGACAATATAGGGGACGGTATGAGAGGTGCGCAAGGCACAGCGATATAGGGGATGCTATGGGAGGTGCGTGAATACACAGCGATATACGGGACGTTATGCGATGTGCATGAAAACGCAGCGATATTAGGGAAGGTATGAGAGGTTCACAAAAACACAGCGACATAGGAGAATGAATGGGAAGTGTGCGAAAACAGGGCGATATAGGCGAAGGTTTTAGAAATGCGCGAAGGCACAGCAATATGTGGGAGGCTGTGGGAGGTGCGCGACTACACAGTGCTATAGGGGACGTTATGAGATGTGCATAAAAACACAGCGATATGGGGGAAGTTATGAGAGGTGCGCAAAAATGCAGCAATATTGGAGAATTTATGAGAGGTGCGTGAAAACACAGTGATATAGGGGAAGGTAAGAGAGGTGTGCGAAAACAGGGCGATATAGTGGAAGGTATGAGAGGTGCGCGAAGGCACAGTGATATAGGGGATGCTACGGGATGTGCGCGAATGCAGAGCGATATAGGAGACATTATGAGATGTGCATGAAAACACGGCATATATAGAGGAAGGTGTGAGATGTACGCAAAAGTACAGCGATATAGGAGAAGTTATGAGAGGTGCGTGAAAACACAGCGATATAGGGGAAGGTATGAGAGGTGCACAATAATACAGCGATATAGGGGAAGGTATGGGAGGTGCGCGAAAACAGGGCGATATAGGGGACGTTATGAGATTTGCATGAAAACACATCAATATAGGGGAAGGTATGAGATGTGCACAAAAATACAGCGATATAGCAGAAGTTATGAGAGGTGCGTAAAAAAACACAGCGATACAGGGGAAGGTATGAGAGGTGCGCGAAAACACAGCGATATAGGGGACGCTATGGGAGGTGCGCGAAAACACAGCGATAAAGGGGACAGTACGATATGTGCATGAAT
This sequence comes from Mobula birostris, assembly GCF_030028105.1. Taxonomy (NCBI): domain Eukaryota; kingdom Metazoa; phylum Chordata; class Chondrichthyes; order Myliobatiformes; family Myliobatidae; genus Mobula; species Mobula birostris. The sequence continues at coordinate 36,506 of NW_027275171.1, forward strand.
ACACGGCGATATTGGGGAAGCCATGAGAGGTGCATGAAAACACAGCGATATAGGGGAAGGTATGAGAGGTGTGCAAAAACACAGCGATATCGGGGAAGTTATGGGAAGTGAGCGAAAACAGGGCGATATAGGGGAAGATATGAGAGGTGCGCGAAGGCACAGTGATATAGGGGGCCATGGGAGGTGCACGAATACACAGCTATATAGGGGACGTTATGAGATGTGCATGAAAACACGGCAATATGGGGGAAGGTATGAGAGGTGCGCGAAAACAGTGCGATATAGGGGAAGGTATGAGAGGTGCGTGAAAACACAGCGATATAGGGGAGGCTATGGGACGTGCGCGCAAACACGGCAATATAGGGGAACTTATGAGAAGTGCACGAAAACACGGCGATACAGGGGAATGTATCAGAGGTGCGAGAAAGCACAGCGATATAGGGGACGTTATGAGATGTGCATGAAAACACAGCGATATAGGGGAAGATATGAGAGGTACACGAAAACACGGCGATATGGGAGAATGTATCAGAGGTGGGAGAATGTATCAGAGGTTTGAGAAAACACAGCGATATAGGGGAAGTAATGAGAGGAGCGAAAACATAGCGATCTAGGTGAAGACATGAGAGGTGCGCGAAAACACGGCGATATATGGGAAGCTATGAGAGGTGAGCAAAAACACGGCGATATAGGGGAAGCTGTGAGAGGTGTGCAATAACACAGCGTTAAAGTTGAATCTATGGGATGTGCGCGAAAAGACAGCGATATAGGAGAAGGTATGAGAAGTGCGCAAGGCACAGCAATATAGGGGATGCTATGGGAGGTGCGTGAATACACAGCGATATAGGGGACGTTATGAGATGTGCATTAAAATGCAGCGATATTAAGGAAGAAATAAGAGGTGCAGAAAAGAAGGGCGATATAGGAGAAGTTATGAGAGGTGTGTGAAAACATATCGATATAGGGGAATGTATGAGAGATGCACGAAAACACAGCGATATAGGGGAAGGTCTGGGAGGTGCGCGAAAACACAACGATATAGGGGATGCTATGGGATGTTCGTGAAAACACAGTGATATAGGAGACGGTATGAGATGTGCATGAAAACACAACGATATAGGGGAAGATATGAGAGGTACAGGAAGGACAGCGATATAACGGATGGTATGGGATGTGCGCGAAAACACAGCTATATAGGGGACGCTATGGGAGGTGCGCGAAAACACAGCGATAAAGGGGACGGTACGAGATGTGCATGAATACACGGCGATATTGGGGAAGCCATGAGAGGTGCTTGAAAGCACAGCGACATAGGGGAAGGTATGAGAGGTGTGCAAAAACACAGCGATATCGTGGAAGTTATGGGAAGTGAGCAAAAACAGGGCGATATAGGGGAAGGTATGAGAGCTGCGTGAAAACAGGGCGATATAGGGGAAGTTATGAGAGGTGAGCAATAACACAGCGATATACGGGAATGCATGAGAGGAGTGCGAAAACAGGGCGATATAGGGGAAGCTATGAGAGGTGAGCAATAACACAGCGATAAAGGGGATATTATGAGATCTGCGCAAAAATACATCGATATGGGGAAGGTATGAGAGGTGCACAAAAACAGCGATGTAGGCGAAGCTATGGGAGGTGCGCGAAAACACAGCGATATAGGGGAAGCTATGAGATGTGCATGAATACACGGCGATATTGGGGAAGCCATGAGAGGTGCATGAAAACACAGCGATATAGGGGAAGGTATGAGAGGTGTGCAAAAACACAGCGATATCGGGGAAGTTATGGGAAGTGAGCGAAAACAGGGCAATATAGGGGAAGGGATGAGAGGTGCGCGAAGGCACAGTGATATAGGGGGCTATGGGAGGTGCACGAATACACAGCTATATAGGGGACCTTATGAGATGTGCATGAAAACACGGCAATATGGAGGAAGGTATGAGAGGTGCGCAAAAATACAGCATTATAGCAGAATTTATGAGAGGTGCGTGAAAACACAGTAATATAGGGCAAGGTATGAGAGGTGCACGAAAACACAGCCATATAGGGGAAGGAATGGGAGATGCGTGAAAACAGTGCGATATAGGGGAAGGTATGAGAGGTGCCCGAAAACACAGCGATATAGGGGAGGCTATGGGACGTGCGCGCAAACACGGCAATATAGGGGAACTTATGAGAAGTGCACGAAAACACGGCGATACAGGGGAATGTATCAGAGGTGCGAGAAAGCACAGCGATATAGGGGACGTTATGAGATGTGCATGAAAACACAGCGATATAGGGAAAGATATGAGAGGTACACGAAAACACGGCGATATGGGAGAATATATCAGAGGTGTGAGAAAACACAGCGATATAGAGGAAGTAATAAGAGGAGCGAAAACATAGCGATCTAGGTGAAGACATGAGAGGTGCGCGAAAACACGGCGATATAGGGGAAGGTATGAGAGCTGCGTGAAAACACAGTGATATAGGGGAAGGTATGAGAGGAGTGCAAAAACAGGGCGATATAGGGGAAGTTATGAGAGGTGCGTGAAAACCCAGCGACATTGGGGACGTTATGAGATGTGCATGAAAACACGGTGATATTGGGGAAGGTATGAGAGGTGTGGAAAAACACAGCGATATACGGGAATGCATGAGAGGAGTGCGAAAACAGGGCGATATAGGGGAAGCTATGAGAGGTGAGCAATAACACAGCGATAAAGGGGATATTATGAGATCTGCGCAAAAATACATCGATATGGGAAAGGTATGAGAGGTGCACGAAAACAGCGATGTAGGCGAAGGTATGGGAGGTGCGCGAAAACACAGCGATATAGGGGAAGCTATGAGATGTGCATGAATACACGGCGATAGTCGGGAAGCCATGACAGGTGTGCAAAAACACAGCGTTATAGGGGAAGGTATGAGAGCTGCGTGAAAACACAGTGATATAGGAGAAGGTATGAGAGGAGCGCGAAAACTGGGCGATATAGGGGAAATTATGAGAAGTGCATGAAAACCTAACGATATAGGGGATGTTATGAGATGTGCATGAAAACACGGCGATATAGGGGAAGGTATGAGAGGTGCGCGAAGGCACAGCGATTTAGGGGAAGGTATGAGAGGTGCACGAAAACAGCGATATAGGTGAAGGAATGGGAGGTGCGCGAAAACAGGGCGATATTTGGGAAGGTATGAGAGGTGCGCGAAGGCAAAGCGATATAAGGGATGCTATGGGAGGTGCGCGAATACACAGCGATATAGAGGACGTTATGAGATGTGCATAACAACATGGCGATATAGGGTAAGTTATGAGAGGTGTGCCAAAACACGGCGATATAGGGGAAGCTATGAGAGGTGAGCAATAACACAGCGATAAAGGTGAATCTGTGGGATGTGCACGAAAAAACAGCTATATAGGGGAAGGTATGAGAGGTGCGCAAGGCACAGCGATATAGGGGGAGGTACGAGAGGTGCACGAAAACACAGCAATATAGGAGAAGGTATGGAAGGTACTCGAAAACAGGGCGATATAGGGGAAGATATGAGAGATATGCGAAGGCACAGCAATATAGGGGATGCTATGGGAGCTGCGCGAAAACACAGTGATATAGGGGAAGACATGAGAGGTGCGTGAATACAGGGCAATATAGTGGAAGCTATGAGAGGTGAGCAAAAACCCGGCGATTTAGGGGAAACTATTAGAGGTGAGGAATAACAAAGCGATAAAGATGAATCTATGGGATGTGTGCGAAAAGACAGCGATATAGGGGACGGTATGAGAGGTGCATGAATACACGGCGATGTAGGGGAAGCTATGAGAGGTGCGTGAAAACACGGCAATATAGGGGACGGTATGTGAGGTGCGCAAGGCACAGCGATATAAGGGATGCTATGGGAGGTGCGTGAATACACAGCGATATACGGGACGTTATGAGGTGCATGAAAACGCAGCGATATTAGGGAAGGTATGAGAGGTTCACAAAAGCAAGGCGACATAGGAGAATGAATGGGAAGTGTGCGAAAACAGGGCGATATAGGTGAAGGTATGAGAAGTGCGCGAAGGCACAGCAATATGTGGGAGGCTATGGGAGGTGCGCGACTACACAGTGATATAGGGGACGTTATGAGATGTGCATAAAAACACAGCGATATAGGGGAAGTTATGAGAGTTGCGCAAAAATGCAGCAATATAGGAGAAGTTATGAGAGGTGCGTGAAAACACAGCGATATAGGGGAAGGCATGAGAGGTACGCGAAGGCACAGTTATATAGGGGATCTATGGGAGGTGCACGAATACACAGCGATATAGGGGACGTTATGGGACGTGCGTGAAAACACGGCGATATAGGGGAAATTATGAGAGGTGCGCGAAAACACGGCGATACAGGGGAATGTATCAGAGGTGCGAGAAAACACAGCGAGATAGGGGAAGTAATGAGAGGAGCGAAAACATAGCGATCTAGGTGAAGACATGAGAGGTGCGCAAGGCACAGCGATATAGGGGATGCTATGGGAGGTGCGTGAATACACAGCGATATAGGGGACGTTATGAGATGTGCAGGAAGAAGCAGCGATATTAGGGAAGATATAAGAGGTGCACAAAAACACAGCGATATAGGAGAAGTTATGAGAGGTGCGTGAAAACACAGCGATATAGGGGAAGGTATGAGAGGTGCGCAACAATACAGCGATATAGGGGAAGGTATGGGAGGTACGCGAAAACAGGGCGATATAGGGGACGTTATGAGATGTGCATGAAAACACGGCAATATAGGGGAAGGTAAGAGAGGTCCCTGAAAACACAGCGTTATAGGGCACGCTATGGTACGTGCGCGAAAACACGGCGATATAGGGGAAATTATGAGAAGTGCAAGAAAACACGGCGATACAGGGGAATGTATCAGAGGTGCGAGAAAGCACAGCGATATAGGGGACGTTATGAGAGGTACACGAAAACACGGCGATATGGGAGAATGTATCAGAGGTGTGAGAAAAGACAGCGATATAGGGGAAGTAATAAGAGGAGTGAAAACATAGCGATCTAGGTGAAGACATGAGAGGTGCGCGAAAACACGGCGATATAGCGGAAGCTATGAGAGGTGAGCAAAAACACGGCGATATAGGGCAAGCTGTGAGAGGTGTGCAATAACACAGCGATAAAGTTGAATCTATGGGATGTGCGCGAAAAGACAGCGATATAGGGGAAGGTATGAGAAGTGCGCAAGGCACAGCAATATAGGGGATGCTATGGGAGGTGCGTGAATACACAGCGATATAGGGGACGTTATGAGATGTGCATTAAAATGCAGCGATATTAAGGAAGAAATAAGAGGTGCAGAAAACAAGGGCGATATAGGAGAAATTATGAGAGGTGCGAGAAAACACGGCGATACAGGGGAATGTATCAGAGGTGCGAGAAAGCACAGCGATATAGGGGACGTTATGAGATGTGCATGAAAACACAGCGATATAGGGGAAGATATGAGAGGTACACGAAGGCACAGCGATATAGGGGATGCTATGGGATGTGCGTGAAAACACAGTGATATAGGAGACGGTATGAGATGTGCATGAAAACACAACGATATAGGGGAAGATATGAGAGGTACAGGAAGGCACAGCGATATAATGGATGGTATGGGATGTGCGTGAAAACACAGTGATATAGGAGACGGTATGAGATATGCATGAAAACACGGCGATATGGGAGAATGTATCAGAGGTGCGAGAAAACACAGCGATATCGGGGAAGCTATGAGAGGTGAGCAAAAACACGGCGATGTAGGGGAAGCTGTGAGAGGTGTGCAATAACACAGCGATAAAGTTGAATCTATGGGATGTGCGCGAAAAGACAGCAATATAGGGGAAGGTATGAGAGGTGCGCAAGGCACAGCGATATAGGGGATGCTATGGGAGGTGCGTGAATGCACAGCGTTATGGGGACGTTATGAGATGTGCATTAAAACGCAGCGATATTAGGGAAGATATAAGAGGTGCACAAAAACACAGCGATATAGGAGAAGTTATGAGAGGTGTGTGAAAACACAGCGATATAGGGGAAGGTACGAGAGGTGCTCGAAAACACAGCGATATAGGGGAAGGAATGAGAGGTGCGCGAAAACAGGGCGATATAGGGGAAGCATGAGAGGTGCGCGAAGGCACAGCGATATAGGGGATTCTATGGGAGGTGCGCGAATACACAGCGATATAGGGGACGTTATGGGATGTGCATAAAAACACGGCGATATAGGGGAAGTTATGAGAGGTGTGCAAAAATACAGCAATATAGGAGAAGTTATGAGAGGTGAGTGAAAACCCAGCGATATAGGAGGAGGAATGAAAGGTGCACGAAAACACAGCGATATAGGGGAAGGTATGGGAGGTGCTCGAAAACAGGGCGATATAGGGGAAGGTATGAGAGGAGTGCGAAGACACAGCAATATAGGGGATGCTATGGGAGGTGCGCAAATACACAGTGATATAGGGGAAGATATGAGAGGTGCGTGAAAGCAGGACAATATAGTGGAAGCTATGAGAGGTGAGCAAAAACACGGCGATATAGTGGAAGCAAGGAGAAGTGAGCAATAATACAGTGATAAAGGTGAATCTATGGGATGTGCGCAAAAACACAGCTATATAGGGGAAGGTATGAGAGGTGCGCAAGGCACAGCGATATAGGGGATGCTATGGGAGGTGCGTGAATACACAGCGATATACGGGACGTTATGAGATGTGCATGAAAACGCAGCGATATTAGGGAAGTTATGAGAGGTTCACAAAAACACAGCGACATAGGAGAATGAATGGGAAGTGTGCGAAAACAGGGCGGTATAGGCGAAGGTATGAGAAGTGCGCGAAGGCACAGCAATATGTGGGAGGCTATGGGAGGTGCACGACTACACAGTGATATGGGGACCTTATGAGATGTGCATAAAAACACAGCGATATGGGGAGAAGTTATGAGAGGTGCGCAAAAATGCAACAATATAGGAGAAGTTATGAGAGGTGCGTGAAAACACAGCGATATAGGGGAAGGTATGAGCGGTGCGCGAAAACACCGTGATATAGGGGAAGACATGAGAGGTGCACAAAAACAGGGCAATATAGTGGAAGCTATGGGATGTGTGCGAAAACACGGCGATACAGGGGAATGTATCAGAGGTGCGAGAAAACACAGCGATATAGGGGATGCTATGGGACGTGAGCAAAAAAACAGTGATGTAGGGGAAGGTATGAGAGGTGTGCGAGAACACGGCAATATAGGGGAAATTGTAAGAGGTGCGCGAAAACATGGCAATACAGGGGAATGTATCAGAGGTGCGAAAAAACAGCGATATAGGGGAAGTAATGATAGGAGCAAAAACATAGCGATATAGGTGAAGACATGCGAGGTGCGTGTAAACACGGTGATATAGGGGAAGCTATGAGAGGTGAGCAATAACACAGCAATCAAGGTGAAGCTATGGGATGTGCGCAAAAACAGCGATGTATGCAAAGCTATGGGAGGTGCACGAAAACACAGCGAAATCGGGGAAGGTATGGGAGGTGCGCGAAAACAGGGCGATATAGGGGACTATATGAGATGTGCATGAAAGCACATCAATATAGGGGAAGGTATGAAATGTGCGCAAAAATACAGCCATATAAGGGTAGGTATGAGAGGTGCACGAAAACACAGTGATATAGGGGAAGGTATAAGAGGTGCTCGAAAACAGGGCGATATAGTGGAAGGTATGAGAGGTGCCCGAAAACACAGCAATATAGGGGACGCTATGGGACGTGCACGAAAGCACAGTGATATAGGGGAAGTAATGAGAGGAGCGAAAACATAGCGATGTCAGCGAAGCTATGGGAGGTGCGCGAAAACACAGCGATAAAGGGGACGGTACGAGATGTGCATGTATACACGGCGATGTTGGGGAAGCCATGAGAGGTGCGTGAAAACACAGCGATATAGGGGAAGGTATGAGAGGTGTACAAAAACACAGCGATATAGGTGAAGTTATGAGAGGTGGGTGACAACACAGCGATATAGTGGAAGGAATGAGAGGTGCACGAAAACACAGCGATATAGTGGATGTTATGGGAGGTGCGCGAATACACAGTGATATATTTGAAGACATGAGGGGTGCGCGAAAGCAGGGCAATATCGTGGAAGCTATGAGAGGTGAGCAAAAACACGGCGATATAGGCGAAGTTATGAGAGGTGAACAATAACACAGCGATGAAGGTGAATCTATGGGATGTGCGCAAAAAGACAGCGATATAGGGGAAGGTATGCGAGGTGCGCAAGGCACAGCAATATAGGGGATGCTATGGGAGATGCGTGAATACACAGCGATATACGGGACGTTATGAGATGTGCATGAAAACGCAGCGATATTAGGGAAGGTATGAGAGGTTCACAAAAGCACAGCAATATAGGAGAATGAATGGGAGGTGCGTGAAAACAGGGCGATATAGTGGAAGCTATGGGATGAGCGTGAAAACAGTGCGATATAGGGGAAGGTATGAGAGGTACCTGAAAACGCAGCGATATAGGGGAAGGAATGAGAGGCGCGCGAAAACACGGCGATACAGGGGAATGTATCAGAGGTGCGAGAAAGCCCAGCGAAATAGGGGACGTTATGAGATGTGCATGAAAACACAGTGATATAGGGGAAGATATGAGAGGTACACGAAGGCACAGCGATATAGGGCATGCTATGGGATGTGCGTGAAAACACAGTGATATAGGAGACGGTATGAGATGTGCATGAAAACACTGCGATATAGGGGATGCTATGAGAGGTGCGCGAAAATACGGCGATATGGGAGAATGTATCAGAGGTGCGAGAAAACACAGCGATATAGGGGAAGTAATGAGAAGAGCAAAAACATAGCGATCTAGGTGAAGACATGAGAGGTGCGCGAAAAGACGTCGATATAGGGGAAGCTATGAGAGGTGAGCAAAAACACGGTGATATAGGGGAAGCTGTGAGAGGTGTGCAATAACACAGCGATAAAGTTGAATCTATGGGATGTGCGTGTAAAGACAGTGATATAGGGGAAATTATGAGAGGTGCGCGAAAAAACGGCGATACAGGAGAATGTATCAGAGGTGCGAGAAAGCACAGCGATATAGGGGAAGTTATGAGATGTGCATGAAAACACAGCGATGTAGGTGAAGACATGAGAGGTACACGAAGGCAGAGCGCTATAGGGGATGCTATTGGATGTGCTTGAAAACACAGTGATATTGGAGACGGTATGAGATGTGCATGAAAACACGGCGATATAGGGGAAGCTATGATAGGTGCGCGAAAACACGGCGATATGGGAGAATGTATCAGAGGTGCGAGAAAACACAGCGATATAGGGGAAGTAATGAGAGGAGCGAAAACATAGCGATCTAGGTGAATACATGAGAGGTGCGCGAAAACACGGCGATATAGGGGAAGCTGTGAGAGGTGAGCAAAAACACGGCGATATAGGGGAAGCTGTGAGAGGTGAGCAAAAACACGGCGATATAGGGGAAGCTGTGAGAGGTGTGCAATAACACAGCGATAAAGTTGAATCTATGGGATGTGCACGTAAAGACAGCGATATAGGGGAAGGTATGAGAGGTGTGCAAAAACAGAGCGAAATAGTGGAAGGTATGAGAGGTGCGCGAAAACACAGTGATATAGGGGAAGACATGAGAGGTGCGTGAAAGCAGGACAATTTAGTGGAAGCTATGAGAGGTGAGCAAAAACACGGCGATATAGGGGAAGCTATGAGAGGTGAGCAATAACACAGCGATAAAGGTGAATCTATGGGATGTGCGCGAAAAGACAGCGATATAGTGGATGGTATGAGAGGTGCACAAGGCATAGCGATATGGGGGATTCTATGGGAGGTGCGCGAATACACAGCGATATAGGGGACGTTATGAGATGTGCATAAAAACACGGCGATATAGGGGAAATTATGAGAGGTGCGCAAAAATACAGCAATATAAGAGAAGTTATGAGACATGCGTGAAAACACAGCGATATAGGGGGAGGTATGGGAGGTGCTCGAAAACAGGGCGATATAGGGGACGGTATGAGAGAAGTGCGAAGACACAGCAGTATAGGGGATGCTATGGGAGGTGCGCAAAAACACAGTGGTATAGTGGAAGACATGAGAGGTGCGTGAAAGCAGGACAATATAGTGGAAGCTATGAGAGGTGAGCAATAACACAGTGATAAAGGTGAATCTATGGGATGTTCGCAAAAACACAGCTATATAGGGGAAGGTATGAGAGGTTCACAAAAACACAGCGACAGGAGAATGAATGGGAAGTGTGCGAAAACAGGGCGATATAGGCGAAGGTATGAGAAGTGAGCGAAGGCACAGCAATATGTGGGAGGCTATGGGAGGTGCGCGACTACACAGTGATATGAGGACGTTATGAGATGTGCATAAAAACACAGCGATATGGGGAAAGTTATGAGAGGTGCGCAAAAATGCAGCAATATAGGAGAAGTTATGAGAGGTGCGTGAAAAGACAGCGATATGGTGGAAGGTATGAGAGGTGTGCAAAAACAGTGCGATATAGTGGAATGTATGAGAGGTGATCGAAAACACCGTGATATAGGGGAAGACTTGAGAGGTGCGCAAAAACAGGGCAATATAGTGGAAGCTATGGGACATGCGCGAAAGCACGGCGATACAGGGGAATGTATCAGAGGTGCGAGAAAACACAGCGATATAGGGGACGCTATGGGACGTACGCCAAAAATCAGTGATATAGGGGAAGGTCTGAGAGGTGCGCAAAAACAGGGCAATATATTGGAAGCTATGGGACATGCGCGAAAGCACGGCGATACAGGGGAATGTATGAGAGGTGCGAGAAAACACAGCGATATAGGGGACGCTATGGGACGTGCGCAAAAAAACAGTGATATAGGGGAAGGTATGAGAGGTGTGCGAGAACACGGCAATATAGGGGAAATTGTAAGAGGTGCACAAAAACATGTCAATACAGGGGAATGTATCAGAGGTGCGAGAAAACACAGCGATATAGATAGGGGAAGTAATGATAGGAGCAAAAACATAGCGATATAGGTGAAGACATGCGAGGTGCGTGAAAACACGGCGATATAGGGGAAGCTATGAGAGGTGAGCAATAACACAGCAATGAAGGTGAAGCTATGGGCTGTGTGCGAAAACAGCAATGTAGGCAAAGCTATGGGAGGTGCACGAAAACACAGCGATAAAGGGGACGGTACGAGATGTGCATGAATACACGGCGATATTGGGGAAGCCATGAGAGGTGCTTGAAAACACAGCGACATAGGGGAAGGTATGAGAGGTGTGCAAAAACACAGCGATATCGTGGAAGTTATGGGAAGTGAGCAAAAACAGGGCGATATAGGGGAAGGTATGAGAGCTGCGTGAAAACAGGGCGATATAGGGGAAGTTATGAGAGGTGAGCAATAACACAGCGATATACGGGAATGCATGAGAGGAGTGCGAAAACAGGGCGATATAGGGGAAGCTATGAGAGGTGAGCAATAACACAGCGATAAAGGGGATATTATGAGATCTGCGCAAAAATACATCGATATGGGGAAGGTATGAGAGGTGCACAAAAACAGCGATGTAGGCGAAGCTATGGGAGGTGCGCGAAAACACAGCGATATAGGGGAAGCTATGAGATGTGCATGAATACACGGCGATATTGGGGAAGCCATGAGAGGTGCATGAAAACACAGCGATATAGGGGAAGGTATGAGAGGTGTGCAAAAACACAGCGATATCGGGGAAGTTATGGGAAGTGAGCGAAAACAGGGCAATATAGGGGAAGGGATGAGAGGTGCGCGAAGGCACAGTGATATAGGGGGCTATGGGAGGTGCCCGAATACACAGCTATATAGGGGACCTTATGAGATGTGCATGAAAACACGGCAATATGGAGGAAGGTATGAGAGGTGCGCAAAAATACAGCATTATAGCAGAATTTATGAGAGGTGCGTGAAAACACAGTAATATAGGGCAAGGTATGAGAGGTGCACGAAAACACAGCCATATAGGGGAAGGAATGGGAGGTGCGTGAAAACAGTGCGATATAGGGGAAGGTATGAGAGGTGCCCGAAAACACAGCGATATAGGGGAGGCTATGGGACGTGCGCGCAAACACGGCAATATAGGGGAACTTATGAGAAGTGCACGAAAACACGGCGATACAGGGGAATGTATCAGAGGTGCGAGAAAGCACAGCGATATAGGGGACGTTATGAGATGTGCATGAAAACACAGCGATATAGGGAAAGATATGAGAGGTACACGAAAACACGGCGATATGGGAGAATATATCAGAGGTGTGAGAAAACACAGCGATATAGAGGAAGTAATAAGAGGAGCGAAAACATAGCGATCTAGGTGAAGACATGAGAGGTGCGCGAAAACACGGCGATATAGGGGAAGGTATGAGAGCTGCGTGAAAACACAGTGATATAGGGGAAGGTATGAGAGGAGTGCAAAAACAGGGCGATATAGGGGAAGTTATGAGAGGTGCGTGAAAACCCAGCGACATTGGGGACGTTATGAGATGTGCATGAAAACACGGTGATATTGGGGAAGGTATGAGAGGTGTGGAAAAACACAGCGATATACGGGAATGCATGAGAGGAGTGCGAAAACAGGGCGATATAGGGGAAGCTATGAGAGGTGAGCAATAACACAGCGATAAAGGGGATATTATGAGATCTGCGCAAAAATACATCGATATAGGAAAGGTATGAGAGGTGCACGAAAACAGCGATGTAGGCGAAGCTATGGGAGGTGCGCGAAAACACAGCGATATAGGGGAAGCTATGAGATGTGCATGAATACACGGCGATAGTCGGGAAGCCATGACAGGTGTGCAAAAACACAGCGTTATAGGGGAAGGTATGAGAGCTGCGTGAAAACACAGTGATATAGGAGAAGGTATGAGAGGAGCGCGAAAACTGGGCGATATAGGGGAAATTATGAGAAGTGCATGAAAACCTAACGATATAGGGGATGTTATGAGATGTGCATGAAAACACGGCGATATAGGGGAAGGTATGAGAGGTGCGCGAAGGCACAGCGATTTAGGGGAAGGTATGAGAGGTGCACGAAAACAGCGATATAGGTGAAGGAATGGGAGGTGCGCGAAAACAGGGCGATATTTGGGAAGGTATGAGAGGTGCGCGAAGGCAAAGCGATATAAGGGATGCTATGGGAGGTGCGCGAATACACAGCGATATAGAGGACGTTATGAGATGTGCATAACAACATGGCGATATAGGGTAAGTTATGAGAGGTGTGCCAAAACACGGCGATATAGGGGAAGCTATGAGAGGTGAGCAATAACACAGCGATAAAGGTGAATCTGTGGGATGTGCACGAAAAAACAGCTATATAGGGGAAGGTATGAGAGGTGCGCAAGGCACAGCGATATAGGGGGAGGTACGAGAGGTGCACGAAAACACAGCAATATAGGAGAAGGTATGGAAGGTACTCGAAAACAGGGCGATATAGGGGAAGATATGAGAGGTATGCGAAGGCACAGCAATATAGGGGATGCTATGGGAGCTGCGCGAAAACACAGTGATATAGGGGAAGACATGAGAGGTGCGCGAAGGCACAGCGATATAGGGGATTCTATGGGAGGTGCGCGAATACACAGCGATATAGGGGACGTTATGAGATGTGCATAAAAACACGGCGATATAGGGGAAGTTATGAGAGGTGTGCAAAAATACAGCAATATAGGAGAAGTTATGAGAGGTGAGTGAAAACACAGCGATATAGGAGGAGGAATGAAAGGTGCACGAAAACACAGCGATATAGGGGAAGGTATGGGAGGTGCTCGAAAACAGGGCGATATAGGGGAAGGTATGAGAGGAGTGCGAAGACACAGCAATATAGGGGATGCTATGGGAGGTGCGCAAATACACAGTGATATAGGGGAAGATATGAGAGGTGCGTGAAAGCAGGACAATATAGTGGAAGCTATGAGAGGTGAGCAAAAACACGGCGATATAGTGGAAGCAAGGAGAAGTGAGCAATAATACAGTGATAAAGGTGAATCTATGGGATGTGCGCAAAAACACAGCTATATAGGGGAAGGTATGAGAGGTGCGCAAGGCACAGCGATATAGGGGATGCTATGGGAGGTGCGTGAATACACAGCGATATACGGGACGTTATGAGATGTGCATGAAAACGCAGCGATATTAGGGAAGTTATGAGAGGTTCACAAAAACACAGCGACATAGGAGAATGAATGGGAAGTGTGCGAAAACAGGGCGGTATAGGCGAAGGTATGAGAAGTGCGCGAAGGCACAGCAATATGTGGGAGGCTATGGGAGGTGCACGACTACACAGTGATATGGGGACCTTATGAGATGTGCATAAAAACACAGCGATATGGGGAGAAGTTATGAGAGGTGCGCAAAAATGCAACAATATAGGAGAAGTTATGAGAGGTGCGTGAAAACACAGCGATATAGGGGAAGGTATGAGCGGTGCGCGAAAACACCGTGATATAGGGGAAGACATGAGAGGTGCACAAAAACAGGGCAATATAGTGGAAGCTATGGGATGTGTGCGAAAACACGGCGATACAGGGGAATGTATCAGAGGTGCGAGAAAACACAGCGATATAGGGGATGCTATGGGACGTGAGCAAAAAAACAGTGATGTAGGGGAAGGTATGAGAGGTGTGCGAGAACACGGCAATATAGGGGAAATTGTAAGAGGTGCGCGAAAACATGGCAATACAGGGGAATGTATCAGAGGTGCGAAAAAACACAGCGATATAGGGGAAGTAATGATAGGAGCAAAAACATAGCGATATAGGTGAAGACATGCGAGGTGCGTGTAAACACGGTGATATAGGGGAAGCTATGAGAGGTGAGCAATAACACAGCAATCAAGGTGAAGCTATGGGATGTGCGCAAAAACAGCGATGTATGCAAAGCTATGGGAGGTGCACGAAAACACAGCGAAATCGGGGAAGGTATGGGAGGTGCGCGAAAACAGGGCGATATAGGGGACTATATGAGATGTGCATGAAAGCACATCAATATAGGGGAAGGTATGAAATGTGCGCAAAAATACAGCCATATAAGGGTAGGTATGAGAGGTGCACGAAAACACAGTGATATAGGGGAAGGTATAAGAGGTGCTCGAAAACAGGGCGATATAGTGGAAGGTATGAGAGGTGCCCGAAAACACAGCAATATAGGGGACGCTATGGGACGTGCACGAAAGCACAGTGATATAGGGGAAGTAATGAGAGGAGCGAAAACATAGCGATGTCAGCGAAGCTATGGGAGGTGCGCGAAAACACAGCGATAAAGGGGACGGTACGAGATGTGCATGTATACACGGCGATGTTGGGGAAGCCATGAGAGGTGCGTGAAAACACAGCGATATAGGGGAAGGTATGAGAGGTGTGCAAAAACACAGCGATATAGGTGAAGTTATGAGAGGTGGGTGACAACACAGCGATATAGTGGAAGGAATGAGAGGTGCACGAAAACACAGCGATATAGTGGATGTTATGGGAGGTGCGCGAATACACAGTGATATATTTGAAGACATGAGGGGTGCGCGAAAGCAGGGCAATATCGTGGAAGCTATGAGAGGTGAGCAAAAACACGGCTATATAGGCGAAGTTATGAGAGGTGAACAATAACACAGCGATGAAGGTGAATCTATGGGATGTGCGCAAAAAGACAGCGATATAGGGGAAGGTATGCGAGGTGCGCAAGGCACAGCAATATAGGGGATGCTATGGGAGATGCGTGAATACACAGCGATATACGGGACGTTATGAGATGTGCATGAAAACGCAGCGATATTAGGGAAGGTATGAGAGGTTCACAAAAGCACAGCAATATAGGAGAATGAATGGGAGGTGCGTGAAAACAGGGCGATATAGTGGAAGCTATGGGATGAGCGTGAAAACAGTGCGATATAGGGGAAGGTATGAGAGGTACCTGAAAACGCAGCGATATAGGGGAAGGAATGAGAGGCGCGCGAAAACACGGCGATACAGGGGAATGTATCAGAGGTGCGAGAAAGCCCAGCGAAATAGGGGACGTTATGAGATGTGCATGAAAACACAGTGATATAGGGGAAGATATGAGAGGTACACGAAGGCACAGCGATATAGGGCATGCTATGGGATGTGCGTGAAAACACAGTGATATAGGAGACGGTATGAGATGTGCATGAAAACACTGCGATATAGGGGATGCTATGAGAGGTGCGCGAAAATACGGCGATATGGGAGAATGTATCAGAGGTGCGAGAAAACACAGCGATATAGGGGAAGTAATGAGAAGAGCAAAAACATAGCGATCTAGGTGAAGACATGAGAGGTGCGCGAAAAGACGTCGATATAGGGGAAGCTATGAGAGGTGAGCAAAAACACGGTGATATAGGGGAAGCTGTGAGAGGTGTGCAATAACACAGCGATAAAGTTGAATCTATGGGATGTGCGTGTAAAGACAGCGATATAGGGGAAATTATGAGAGGTGCGCGAAAAAACGGCGATACAGGAGAATGTATCAGAGGTGCGAGAAAGCACAGCGATATAGGGGAAGTTATGAGATGTGCATGAAAACACAGCGATGTAGGTGAAGACATGAGAGGTACACGAAGGCAGAGCGCTATAGGGGATGCTATTGGATGTGCTTGAAAACACAGTGATATTGGAGACGGTATGAGATGTGCATGAAAACACGGCGATATAGGGGAAGCTATGATAGGTGCGCGAAAACACGGCGATATGGGAGAATGTATCAGAGGTGCGAGAAAACACAGCGATATAGGGGAAGTAATGAGAGGAGCGAAAACATAGCGATCTAGGTGAAGACATGAGAGGTGCGCGAAAACACGGCGATATAGGGGAAGCTGTGAGAGGTGAGCAAAAACACGGCGATATAGGGGAAGCTGTGAGAGGTGTGCAATAACACAGCGATAAAGTTGAATCTATGGGATGTGCACGTAAAGACAGCGATATAGGGGAAGGTATGAGAGGTGTGCAAAAACAGAGCGAAATAGTGGAAGGTATGAGAGGTGCGCGAAAACACAGTGATATAGGGGAAGACATGAGAGGTGCGTGAAAGCAGGACAATTTAGTGGAAGCTATGAGAGGTGAGCAAAAACACGGCGATATAGGGGAAGCTATGAGAGGTGAGCAATAACACAGCGATAAAGGTGAATCTATGGGATGTGCGCGAAAAGACAGCGATATAGTGGATGGTATGAGAGGTGCACAAGGCATAGCGATATGGGGGATTCTATGGGAGGTGCGCGAATACACAGCGATATAGGGGACGTTATGAGATGTGCATAAAAACACGGCGATATAGGGGAAATTATGAGAGGTGCGCAAAAATACAGCAATATAAGAGAAGTTATGAGACATGCGTGAAAACACAGCGATATAGGGGGAGGTATGGGAGGTGCTCGAAAACAGGGCGATATAGGGGACGGTATGAGAGAAGTGCGAAGACACAGCAGTATAGGGGATGCTATGGGAGGTGCGCAAAAACACAGTGGTATAGTGGAAGACATGAGAGGTGCGTGAAAGCAGGACAATATAGTGGAAGCTATGAGAGGTGAGCAATAACACAGTGATAAAGGTGAATCTATGGGATGTTCGCAAAAACACAGCTATATAGGGGAAGGTATGAGAGGTTCACAAAAACACAGCGACAGGAGAATGAATGGGAAGTGTGCGAAAACAGGGCGATATAGGCGAAGGTATGAGAAGTGAGCGAAGGCACAGCAATATGTGGGAGGCTATGGGAGGTGCGCGACTACACAGTGATATGAGGACGTTATGAGATGTGCATAAAAACACAGCGATATGGGGAAAGTTATGAGAGGTGCGCAAAAATGCAGCAATATAGGAGAAGTTATGAGAGGTGCGTGAAAAGACAGCGATATGGTGGAAGGTATGAGAGGTGTGCAAAAACAGTGCGATATAGTGGAATGTATGAGAGGTGATCGAAAACACCGTGATATAGGGGAAGACTTGAGAGGTGCGCAAAAACAGGGCAATATAGTGGAAGCTATGGGACATGCGCGAAAGCACGGCGATACAGGGGAATGTATCAGAGGTGCGAGAAAACACAGCGATATAGGGGACGCTATGGGACGTACGCCAAAAATCAGTGATATAGGGGAAGGTCTGAGAGGTGCGCAAAAACAGGGCAATATATTGGAAGCTATGGGACATGCGCGAAAGCACGGCGATACAGGGGAATGTATGAGAGGTGCGAGAAAACACAGCGATATAGGGGACGCTATGGGACGTGCGCAAAAAAACAGTGATATAGGGGAAGGTATGAGAGGTGTGCGAGAACACGGCAATATAGGGGAAATTGTAAGAGGTGCACAAAAACATGTCAATACAGGGGAATGTATCAGAGGTGCGAGAAAACACAGCGATATAGATAGGGGAAGTAATGATAGGAGCAAAAACATAGCGATATAGGTGAAGACATGCGAGGTGCGTGAAAACACGGCGATATAGGGGAAGCTATGAGAGGTGAGCAATAACACAGCAATGAAGGTGAAGCTATGGGCTGTGTGCGAAAACAGCAATGTAGGCAAAGCTATGGGAGGTGCACGAAAACACAGCGATAAAGGGGACGGTACGAGATGTGCATGAATACACGGCGATATTGGGGAAGCCATGAGAGGTGCTTGAAAACACAGCGACATAGGGGAAGGTATGAGAGGTGTGCAAAAACACAGCGATATCGTGGAAGTTATGGGAAGTGAGCAAAAACAGGGCGATATAGGGGAAGGTATGAGAGCTGCGTGAAAACAGGGCGATATAGGGGAAGTTATGAGAGGTGAGCAATAACACAGCGATATACGGGAATGCATGAGAGGAGTGCGAAAACAGGGCGATATAGGGGAAGCTATGAGAGGTGAGCAATAACACAGCGATAAAGGGGATATTATGAGATCTGCGCAAAAATACATCGATATGGGGAAGGTATGAGAGGTGCACAAAAACAGCGATGTAGGCGAAGCTATGGGAGGTGCGCGAAAACACAGCGATATAGGGGAAGCTATGAGATGTGCATGAATACACGGCGATATTGGGGAAGCCATGAGAGGTGCATGAAAACACAGCGATATAGGGGAAGGTATGAGAGGTGTGCAAAAACACAGCGATATCGGGGAAGTTATGGGAAGTGAGCGAAAACAGGGCAATATAGGGGAAGGGATGAGAGGTGCGCGAAGGCACAGTGATATAGGGGGCTATGGGAGGTGCCCGAATACACAGCTATATAGGGGACCTTATGAGATGTGCATGAAAACACGGCAATATGGAGGAAGGTATGAGAGGTGCGCAAAAATACAGCATTATAGCAGAATTTATGAGAGGTGCGTGAAAACACAGTAATATAGGGCAAGGTATGAGAGGTGCACGAAAACACAGCCATATAGGGGAAGGAATGGGAGGTGCGTGAAAACAGTGCGATATAGGGGAAGGTATGAGAGGTGCCCGAAAACACAGCGATATAGGGGAGGCTATGGGACGTGCGCGCAAACACGGCAATATAGGGGAACTTATGAGAAGTGCACGAAAACACGGCGATACAGGGGAATGTATCAGAGGTGCGAGAAAGCACAGCGATATAGGGGACGTTATGAGATGTGCATGAAAACACAGCGATATAGGGAAAGATATGAGAGGTACACGAAAACACGGCGATATGGGAGAATATATCAGAGGTGTGAGAAAACACAGCGATATAGAGGAAGTAATAAGAGGAGCGAAAACATAGCGATCTAGGTGAAGACATGAGAGGTGCGCGAAAACACGGCGATATAGGGGAAGGTATGAGAGCTGCGTGAAAACACAGTGATATAGGGGAAGGTATGAGAGGAGTGCAAAAACAGGGCGATATAGGGGAAGTTATGAGAGGTGCGTGAAAACCCAGCGACATTGGGGACGTTATGAGATGTGCATGAAAACACGGTGATATTGGGGAAGGTATGAGAGGTGTGGAAAAACACAGCGATATACGGGAATGCATGAGAGGAGTGCGAAAACAGGGCGATATAGGGGAAGCTATGAGAGGTGAGCAATAACACAGCGATAAAGGGGATATTATGAGATCTGCGCAAAAATACATCGATATAGGAAAGGTATGAGAGGTGCACGAAAACAGCGATGTAGGCGAAGCTATGGGAGGTGCGCGAAAACACAGCGATATAGGGGAAGCTATGAGATGTGCATGAATACACGGCGATAGTCGGGAAGCCATGACAGGTGTGCAAAAACACAGCGTTATAGGGGAAGGTATGAGAGCTGCGTGAAAACTGGGCGATATAGGGGAAATTATGAGAAGTGCATGAAAACCTAACGATATAGGGGATGTTATGAGATGTGCATGAAAACACGGCGATATAGGGGAAGGTATGAGAGGTGCGCGAAGGCACAGCGATTTAGGGGAAGGTATGAGAGGTGCACGAAAACAGCGATATAGGTGAAGGAATGGGAGGTGCGCGAAAACAGGGCGATATTTGGGAAGGTATGAGAGGTGCGCGAAGGCAAAGCGATATAAGGGATGCTATGGGAGGTGCGCGAATACACAGCGATATAGAGGACGTTATGAGATGTGCATAACAACATGGCGATATAGGGTAAGTTATGAGAGGTGTGCCAAAACACGGCGATATAGGGGAAGCTATGAGAGGTGAGCAATAACACAGCGATAAAGGTGAATCTGTGGGATGTGCACGAAAAAACAGCTATATAGGGGAAGGTATGAGAGGTGCGCAAGGCACAGCGATATAGGGGGAGGTACGAGAGGTGCACGAAAACACAGCAATATAGGAGAAGGTATGGAAGGTACTCGAAAACAGGGCGATATAGGGGAAGATATGAGAGGTATGCGAAGGCACAGCAATATAGGGGATGCTATGGGAGCTGCGCGAAAACACAGTGATATAGGGGAAGACATGAGAGGTGCGCGAAGGCACAGCGATATAGGGGATTCTATGGGAGGTGCGCGAATACACAGCGATATAGGGGACGTTATGAGATGTGCATAAAAACACGGCGATATAGGGGAAGTTATGAGAGGTGTGCAAAAATACAGCAATATAGGAGAAGTTATGAGAGGTGAGTGAAAACACAGCGATATAGGAGGAGGAATGAAAGGTGCACGAAAACACAGCGATATAGGGGAAGGTATGGGAGGTGCTCGAAAACAGGGCGATATAGGGGAAGGTATGAGAGGAGTGCGAAGACACAGCAATATAGGGGATGCTATGGGAGGTGCGCAAATACACAGTGATATAGGGGAAGATATGAGAGGTGCGTGAAAGCAGGACAATATAGTGGAAGCTATGAGAGGTGAGCAAAAACACGGCGATATAGTGGAAGCAAGGAGAAGTGAGCAATAATACAGTGATAAAGGTGAATCTATGGGATGTGCGCAAAAACACAGCTATATAGGGGAAGGTATGAGAGGTGCGCAAGGCACAGCGATATAGGGGATGCTATGGGAGGTGCGTGAATACACAGCGATATACGGGACGTTATGAGATGTGCATGAAAACGCAGCGATATTAGGGAAGTTATGAGAGGTTCACAAAAACACAGCGACATAGGAGAATGAATGGGAAGTGTGCGAAAACAGGGCGGTATAGGCGAAGGTATGAGAAGTGCGCGAAGGCACAGCAATATGTGGGAGGCTATGGGAGGTGCACGACTACACAGTGATATGGGGACCTTATGAGATGTGCATAAAAACACAGCGATATGGGGAGAAGTTATGAGAGGTGCGCAAAAATGCAACAATATAGGAGAAGTTATGAGAGGTGCGTGAAAACACAGCGATATAGGGGAAGGTATGAGCGGTGCGCGAAAACACCGTGATATAGGGGAAGACATGAGAGGTGCACAAAAACAGGGCAATATAGTGGAAGCTATGGGATGTGTGCGAAAACACGGCGATACAGGGGAATGTATCAGAGGTGCGAGAAAACACAGCGATATAGGGGATGCTATGGGACGTGAGCAAAAAAACAGTGATGTAGGGGAAGGTATGAGAGGTGTGCGAGAACACGGCAATATAGGGGAAATTGTAAGAGGTGCGCGAAAACATGGCAATACAGGGGAATGTATCAGAGGTGCGAAAAAACACAGCGATATAGGGGAAGTAATGATAGGAGCAAAAACATAGCGATATAGGTGAAGACATGCGAGGTGCGTGTAAACACGGTGATATAGGGGAAGCTATGAGAGGTGAGCAATAACACAGCAATCAAGGTGAAGCTATGGGATGTGCGCAAAAACAGCGATGTATGCAAAGCTATGGGAGGTGCACGAAAACACAGCGAAATCGGGGAAGGTATGGGAGGTGCGCGAAAACAGGGCGATATAGGGGACTATATGAGATGTGCATGAAAGCACATCAATATAGGGGAAGGTATGAAATGTGCGCAAAAATACAGCCATATAAGGGTAGGTATGAGAGGTGCACGAAAACACAGTGATATAGGGGAAGGTATAAGAGGTGCTCGAAAACAGGGCGATATAGTGGAAGGTATGAGAGGTGCCCGAAAACACAGCAATATAGGGGACGCTATGGGACGTGCACGAAAGCACAGTGATATAGGGGAAGTAATGAGAGGAGCGAAAACATAGCGATGTCAGCGAAGCTATGGGAGGTGCGCGAAAACACAGCGATAAAGGGGACGGTACGAGATGTGCATGTATACACGGCGATGTTGGGGAAGCCATGAGAGGTGCGTGAAAACACAGCGATATAGGGGAAGGTATGAGAGGTGTGCAAAAACACAGCGATATAGGTGAAGTTATGAGAGGTGGGTGACAACACAGCGATATAGTGGAAGGAATGAGAGGTGCACGAAAACACAGCGATATAGTGGATGTTATGGGAGGTGCGCGAATACACAGTGATATATTTGAAGACATGAGGGGTGCGCGAAAGCAGGGCAATATCGTGGAAGCTATGAGAGGTGAGCAAAAACACGGCTATATAGGCGAAGTTATGAGAGGTGAACAATAACACAGCGATGAAGGTGAATCTATGGGATGTGCGCAAAAAGACAGCGATATAGGGGAAGGTATGCGAGGTGCGCAAGGCACAGCAATATAGGGGATGCTATGGGAGATGCGTGAATACACAGCGATATACGGGACGTTATGAGATGTGCATGAAAACGCAGCGATATTAGGGAAGGTATGAGAGGTTCACAAAAGCACAGCAATATAGGAGAATGAATGGGAGGTGCGTGAAAACAGGGCGATATAGTGGAAGCTATGGGATGAGCGTGAAAACAGTGCGATATAGGGGAAGGTATGAGAGGTACCTGAAAACGCAGCGATATAGGGGAAGGAATGAGAGGCGCGCGAAAACACGGCGATACAGGGGAATGTATCAGAGGTGCGAGAAAGCCCAGCGAAATAGGGGACGTTATGAGATGTGCATGAAAACACAGTGATATAGGGGAAGATATGAGAGGTACACGAAGGCACAGCGATATAGTGCATGCTATGGGATGTGCGTGAAAACACAGTGATATAGGAGACGGTATGAGATGTGCATGAAAACACTGCGATATAGGGGATGCTATGAGAGGTGCGCGAAAATACGGCGATATGGGAGAATGTATCAGAGGTGCGAGAAAACACAGCGATATAGGGGAAGTAATGAGAAGAGCAAAAACATAGCGATCTAGGTGAAGACATGAGAGGTGCGCGAAAAGACGTCGATATAGGGGAAGCTATGAGAGGTGAGCAAAAACACGGTGATATAGGGGAAGCTGTGAGAGGTGTGCAATAACACAGCGATAAAGTTGAATCTATGGGATGTGCGTGTAAAGACAGTGATATAGGGGAAATTATGAGAGGTGCGCGAAAAAACGGCGATACAGGAGAATGTATCAGAGGTGCGAGAAAGCACAGCGATATAGGGGAAGTTATGAGATGTGCATGAAAACACAGCGATGTAGGTGAAGACATGAGAGGTACACGAAGGCAGAGCGCTATAGGGGATGCTATTGGATGTGCTTGAAAACACAGTGATATTGGAGACGGTATGAGATGTGCATGAAAACACGGCGATATAGGGGAAGCTATGATAGGTGCGCGAAAACACGGCGATATGGGAGAATGTATCAGAGGTGCGAGAAAACACAGCGATATAGGGGAAGTAATGAGAGGAGCGAAAACATAGCGATCTAGGTGAATACATGAGAGGTGCGCGAAAACACGGCGATATAGGGGAAGCTGTGAGAGGTGAGCAAAAACACGGCGATATAGGGGAAGCTGTGAGAGGTGAGCAAAAACACGGCGATATAGGGGAAGCTGTGAGAGGTGTGCAATAACACAGCGATAAAGTTGAATCTATGGGATGTGCACGTAAAGACAGCGATATAGGGGAAGGTATGAGAGGTGTGCAAAAACAGAGCGAAATAGTGGAAGGTATGAGAGGTGCGCGAAAACACAGTGATATAGGGGAAGACATGAGAGGTGCGTGAAAGCAGGACAATTTAGTGGAAGCTATGAGAGGTGAGCAAAAACACGGCGATATAGGGGAAGCTATGAGAGGTGAGCAATAACACAGCGATAAAGGTGAATCTATGGGATGTGCGCGAAAAGACAGCGATATAGTGGATGGTATGAGAGGTGCACAAGGCATAGCGATATGGGGGATTCTATGGGAGGTGCGCGAATACACAGCGATATAGGGGACGTTATGAGATGTGCATAAAAACACGGCGATATAGGGGAAATTATGAGAGGTGCGCAAAAATACAGCAATATAAGAGAAGTTATGAGACATGCGTGAAAACACAGCGATATAGGGGGAGGTATGGGAGGTGCTCGAAAACAGGGCGATATAGGGGACGGTATGAGAGAAGTGCGAAGACACAGCAGTATAGGGGATGCTATGGGAGGTGCGCAAAAACACAGTGGTATAGTGGAAGACATGAGAGGTGCGTGAAAGCAGGACAATATAGTGGAAGCTATGAGAGGTGAGCAATAACACAGTGATAAAGGTGAATCTATGGGATGTTCGCAAAAACACAGCTATATAGGGGAAGGTATGAGAGGTTCACAAAAACACAGCGACAGGAGAATGAATGGGAAGTGTGCGAAAACAGGGCGATATAGGCGAAGGTATGAGAAGTGAGCGAAGGCACAGCAATATGTGGGAGGCTATGGGAGGTGCGCGACTACACAGTGATATGAGGACGTTATGAGATGTGCATAAAAACACAGCGATATGGGGAAAGTTATGAGAGGTGCGCAAAAATGCAGCAATATAGGAGAAGTTATGAGAGGTGCGTGAAAAGACAGCGATATGGTGGAAGGTATGAGAGGTGTGCAAAAACAGTGCGATATAGTGGAATGTATGAGAGGTGATCGAAAACACCGTGATATAGGGTAAGACTTGAGAGGTGCGCAAAAACAGGGCAATATAGTGGAAGCTATGGGACATGCGCGAAAGCACGGCGATACAGGGGAATGTATCAGAGGTGCGAGAAAACACAGCGATATAGGGGACGCTATGGGACGTACGCCAAAAATCAGTGATATAGGGGAAGGTCTGAGAGGTGCGCAAAAACAGGGCAATATATTGGAAGCTATGGGACATGCGCGAAAGCACGGCGATACAGGGGAATGTATGAGAGGTGCGAGAAAACACAGCGATATAGGGGACGCTATGGGACGTGCGCAAAAAAACAGTGATATAGGGGAAGGTATGAGAGGTGTGCGAGAACACGGCAATATAGGGGAAATTGTAAGAGGTGCACAAAAACATGTCAATACAGGGGAATGTATCAGAGGTGCGAGAAAACACAGCGATATAGATAGGGGAAGTAATGATAGGAGCAAAAACATAGCGATATAGGTGAAGACATGCGAGGTGCGTGAAAACACGGCGATATAGGGGAAGCTATGAGAGGTGAGCAATAACACAGCAATGAAGGTGAAGCTATGGGCTGTGTGCGAAAACAGCAATGTAGGCAAAGCTATGGGAGGTGCACGAAAACACAGCGATAAAGGGGACGGTACGAGATGTGCATGAATACACGGCGATATTGGGGAAGCCATGAGAGGTGCTTGAAAACACAGCGACATAGGGGAAGGTATGAGAGGTGTGCAAAAACACAGCGATATCGTGGAAGTTATGGGAAGTGAGCAAAAACAGGGCGATATAGGGGAAGGTATGAGAGCTGCGTGAAAACAGGGCGATATAGGGGAAGTTATGAGAGGTGAGCAATAACACAGCGATATACGGGAATGCATGAGAGGAGTGCGAAAACAGGGCGATATAGGGGAAGCTATGAGAGGTGAGCAATAACACAGCGATAAAGGGGATATTATGAGATCTGCGCAAAAATACATCGATATGGGGAAGGTATGAGAGGTGCACAAAAACAGCGATGTAGGCGAAGCTATGGGAGGTGCGCGAAAACACAGCGATATAGGGGAAGCTATGAGATGTGCATGAATACACGGCGATATTGGGGAAGCCATGAGAGGTGCATGAAAACACAGCGATATAGGGGAAGGTATGAGAGGTGTGCAAAAACACAGCGATATCGGGGAAGTTATGGGAAGTGAGCGAAAACAGGGCAATATAGGGGAAGGGATGAGAGGTGCGCGAAGGCACAGTGATATAGGGGGCTATGGGAGGTGCCCGAATACACAGCTATATAGGGGACCTTATGAGATGTGCATGAAAACACGGCAATATGGAGGAAGGTATGAGAGGTGCGCAAAAATACAGCATTATAGCAGAATTTATGAGAGGTGCGTGAAAACACAGTAATATAGGGCAAGGTATGAGAGGTGCACGAAAACACAGCCATATAGGGGAAGGAATGGGAGGTGCGTGAAAACAGTGCGATATAGGGGAAGGTATGAGAGGTGCCCGAAAACACAGCGATATAGGGGAGGCTATGGGACGTGCGCGCAAACACGGCAATATAGGGGAACTTATGAGAAGTGCACGAAAACACGGCGATACAGGGGAATGTATCAGAGGTGCGAGAAAGCACAGCGATATAGGGGACGTTATGAGATGTGCATGAAAACACAGCGATATAGGGAAAGATATGAGAGGTACACGAAAACACGGCGATATGGGAGAATATATCAGAGGTGTGAGAAAACACAGCGATATAGAGGAAGTAATAAGAGGAGCGAAAACATAGCGATCTAGGTGAAGACATGAGAGGTGCGCGAAAACACGGCGATATAGGGGAAGGTATGAGAGCTGCGTGAAAACACAGTGATATAGGGGAAGGTATGAGAGGAGTGCAAAAACAGGGCGATATAGGGGAAGTTATGAGAGGTGCGTGAAAACCCAGCGACATTGGGGACGTTATGAGATGTGCATGAAAACACGGTGATATTGGGGAAGGTATGAGAGGTGTGGAAAAACACAGCGATATACGGGAATGCATGAGAGGAGTGCGAAAACAGGGCGATATAGGGGAAGCTATGAGAGGTGAGCAATAACACAGCGATAAAGGGGATATTATGAGATCTGCGCAAAAATACATCGATATAGGAAAGGTATGAGAGGTGCACGAAAACAGCGATGTAGGCGAAGCTATGGGAGGTGCGCGAAAACACAGCGATATAGGGGAAGCTATGAGATGTGCATGAATACACGGCGATAGTCGGGAAGCCATGACAGGTGTGCAAAAACACAGCGTTATAGGGGAAGGTATGAGAGCTGCGTGAAAACACAGTGATATAGGAGAAGGTATGAGAGGAGCGCGAAAACTGGGCGATATAGGGGAAATTATGAGAAGTGCATGAAAACCTAACGATATAGGGGATGTTATGAGATGTGCATGAAAACACGGCGATATAGGGGAAGGTATGAGAGGTGCGCGAAGGCACAGCGATTTAGGGGAAGGTATGAGAGGTGCACGAAAACAGCGATATAGGTGAAGGAATGGGAGGTGCGCGAAAACAGGGCGATATTTGGGAAGGTATGAGAGGTGCGCGAAGGCAAAGCGATATAAGGGATGCTATGGGAGGTGCGCGAATACACAGCGATATAGAGGACGTTATGAGATGTGCATAACAACATGGCGATATAGGGTAAGTTATGAGAGGTGTGCCAAAACACGGCGATATAGGGGAAGCTATGAGAGGTGAGCAATAACACAGCGATAAAGGTGAATCTGTGGGATGTGCACGAAAAAACAGCTATATAGGGGAAGGTATGAGAGGTGCGCAAGGCACAGCGATATAGGGGGAGGTACGAGAGGTGCACGAAAACACAGCAATATAGGAGAAGGTATGGAAGGTACTCGAAAACAGGGCGATATAGGGGAAGATATGAGAGGTATGCGAAGGCACAGCAATATAGGGGATGCTATGGGAGCTGCGCGAAAACACAGTGATATAGGGGAAGACATGAGAGGTGCGCGAAGGCACAGCGATATAGGGGATTCTATGGGAGGTGCGCGAATACACAGCGATATAGGGGACGTTATGAGATGTGCATAAAAACACGGCGATATAGGGGAAGTTATGAGAGGTGTGCAAAAATACAGCAATATAGGAGAAGTTATGAGAGGTGAGTGAAAACACAGCGATATAGGAGGAGGAATGAAAGGTGCACGAAAACACAGCGATATAGGGGAAGGTATGGGAGGTGCTCGAAAACAGGGCGATATAGGGGAAGGTATGAGAGGAGTGCGAAGACACAGCAATATAGGGGATGCTATGGGAGGTGCGCAAATACACAGTGATATAGGGGAAGATATGAGAGGTGCGTGAAAGCAGGACAATATAGTGGAAGCTATGAGAGGTGAGCAAAAACACGGCGATATAGTGGAAGCAAGGAGAAGTGAGCAATAATACAGTGATAAAGGTGAATCTATGGGATGTGCGCAAAAACACAGCTATATAGGGGAAGGTATGAGAGGTGCGCAAGGCACAGCGATATAGGGGATGCTATGGGAGGTGCGTGAATACACAGCGATATACGGGACGTTATGAGATGTGCATGAAAACGCAGCGATATTAGGGAAGTTATGAGAGGTTCACAAAAACACAGCGACATAGGAGAATGAATGGGAAGTGTGCGAAAACAGGGCGGTATAGGCGAAGGTATGAGAAGTGCGCGAAGGCACAGCAATATGTGGGAGGCTATGGGAGGTGCACGACTACACAGTGATATGGGGACCTTATGAGATGTGCATAAAAACACAGCGATATGGGGAGAAGTTATGAGAGGTGCGCAAAAATGCAACAATATAGGAGAAGTTATGAGAGGTGCGTGAAAACACAGCGATATAGGGGAAGGTATGAGCGGTGCGCGAAAACACCGTGATATAGGGGAAGACATGAGAGGTGCACAAAAACAGGGCAATATAGTGGAAGCTATGGGATGTGTGCGAAAACACGGCGATACAGGGGAATGTATCAGAGGTGCGAGAAAACACAGCGATATAGGGGATGCTATGGGACGTGAGCAAAAAAACAGTGATGTAGGGGAAGGTATGAGAGGTGTGCGAGAACACGGCAATATAGGGGAAATTGTAAGAGGTGCGCGAAAACATGGCAATACAGGGGAATGTATCAGAGGTGCGAAAAAACACAGCGATATAGGGGAAGTAATGATAGGAGCAAAAACATAGCGATATAGGTGAAGACATGCGAGGTGCGTGTAAACACGGTGATATAGGGGAAGCTATGAGAGGTGAGCAATAACACAGCAATCAAGGTGAAGCTATGGGATGTGCGCAAAAACAGCGATGTATGCAAAGC